>NC_051155.1:8104092-8200261 GCF_013339745.2 Dermacentor silvarum | reverse complement strand
TCGCAGGTGAATAGTCAGTGGTCACAACCAGTTGCACGGGTGTACTAGTGTAATACACATTGGGTCGGGAGCATTCTAGACGGAGGGCTATCGCTGTATTTTGAATTTTGTTGGTGGCGTGGTGGACTGCGTTTTATATGTATCATCGGAGCCTACGTTGGCCATATTGTGATGTCAGGGTTTGTTTGTAAGTGCTCTGTGCAGCTGGTGCATTGCTAGACTGAAAAGTGGTGTAACTGACAGGTCTATTACTATTTGAATATTGGCGCGAGGTGGCATATTCCAATTGTTATTGTGTACGTGCTTTTTCACGTAGATGAGTTTTTGGCCGCATGTAGCGGCTTATAAGCTTTCTAGTATGGTGCATTGACAGTCAAAAGCTTTTTATAGATTGATGGCTAGCTTAACTTTGAGCTGTGCTGGTCTGAAACTCTTAGTTACGTCAGCTTCTAGTTGAGCTAAAGCATCCTGTGTGGAAATTAGTTTCTGTAGCTAAAGGTGTGCATGACGTGTCAATTCAATATGTTATGATCTGCTGAGAGGTAACTTTCCCACTAGCTTCCCTACACTTAACGTTTGTAAGGACAGACATAAGTTCTTAGCGGAGTGTGTTTTGCAATGACCATGATGTTGCCGGTATCCCATTTAAGAGCAACATGTCGTGTATGCCAGTTTGCATTTATTTGCTTTAGCAGGAATTTGTGACCAGTCAATGTGAGGTTGCATAGTGTTAGCTGTTATACAGTTCGGCTATTATTTTAAAAGGGAACATTTATTTGCTCCTTTCACCAACTGTAGATGCTGGCTGCTGTCTTACTGAGGCAGGGTGCGTTTGCGGATGAATTTTCTATATTCGCTGGTTCGTTGTGTTATCAAGGCGAAAGCCTTAGGTGTCTATGTTGGGAGTGCCCTTGGCGAAACTGCGCCATGACAAAAAATGGCCGAGGCCGCAAAAAGTGCTCAGATTGACGTTACAAAAAGTGCTCCACGGTCCTGGCTTACTACAGGTGTGCATAGTGCGTGTATGATTGTACACGTCACGTCTCGGCCATCTCGTTGACTAAAGGTGTGGCCTAGTGCGTGCACTGACCTGCTGCACTTTAGGTACTACGTTAAGCGCTCATATGGGGCGTTCAGGAGGCCGCCTTAGGGCCACACGTGTACTTCCCATTGCAGCTCTTTATGTCTTGCAAGAAGTGCAGTTCCGATTGTATTATTTAATGCATTACCAATATGTCTTACAAGGAAGTCTAAGCTCGATTGTATAACTTCATGTATTACCAAGTGTGCAGCAGGTATTCGCCTTGTGTTACAAGAGTGTATAACACCTGCCGATTCTTTTCTGAGCGTACGATTGCTAGTACGTGTGCTGTGTGTGTTTCACCATGTAGCTGTGAGTGCTACTTTGATAAGCTTAAGGTCAGGTGGTATGTCGTGTTTTATAGGCTGTCCATATGTTGACTTCGCCAGCTTTATTATTCAGGAGCGTGTGTTCGATAGCATTAAAGACTACTGTGCCTTTGGGAGTACACTTGTAGCCCCAGACAGTTTCGGGCGCTGAAATCCCTTCCCCCATTGTGATGCGCAAGAAATATTTTGTATTCACAATGCTTGCCTTAGTGCTTAGAAATTCAGTGTTTTGCTTAAGGGGGCTGCATATGTTCGTAATGTGGAGGTGATGTTGCATGTGGTATTGTTTTGTACTAGTGACCACATGTCCTGCTTCTGGAGGTGTATGTGGAACAGTTGAGTCTATTACTCCAAGACACGAATCAGGTGAAGGGTTGCATGTGTAGCTTGGGTCATATTGCTGCTGAGGTTTCAGACCTTACAATGATCACAAAGCTTTTGTCTCGACATATATAGACTGTGGTGTGTTATTCTATACCGCTACACTCTTCATTAAGGCTTGCTTTATTTGCATCTGGTCTGAAGAAAAGTCATCGAGGAATGGCTATGTATTGGCTGATCATCAGCTGGTGTGGTAATGTCTGGAACAATGGCGGTGTTTGTTTCCATTGTACAGGAAGAAATTCGCATAAATGCCAAGTTGCGGTCACAGTAATTTAATTACATGTTTGCTTGCCGCAACGGTTGCAAGTAGGCATAGAGAGCGTAACCATGATGCAGCACTTCTGTGCTGCCGCAATAACCAGTCACAAAACTGCCTCTTTTAATGAGGCCAATAAAACAATTGTTTTATTACATATATTGCTATTTACACATTGCAATGCTGCGCACACTGATATTTTTTAGTTCTCAGTGCAAGCTAATAACATTGCTGTATTTAGTTGGAGATGAAAGCAAACTTACAAGGGACCTCAGCTTTCCACGGCATCCTTAACGAACAGGCGCATGTAATCAAAATTTACTTAAAATAAAGGAATACCTGTCAATCTTTGAACATTAAAATTCTTTAAAAATATTTGCCAACATAACACTAGGGAGAGTGGAGATGGCACGTATCTTCTTTTTTAAGGTTTACCTGGAAAAAATGTTACGTGAGAAACACCTCCACATTATTAATGATGATTTATCTTCAATTGCAACATAAAGGCAGCAGCAAACATGAGTAGGAAGAGACTTACACTTGACACATTGATCTTAGGTCACAGAAACTTTGATTTTGTTGGTGCTCATTTTGTCTGAATAAACCGGTGTAAAAATGGTTTCCTTCTGGTATTCTTCTACCATCAAGAGAAATGGTGAGTGAAACATTTCAGCAAGCAGAATATATCACAGAACTTGACATAACATTTGTAAAATTAGCCAAAATTTGTAAAAGCTAGAGAAATTGGTTAGACTTGGTAAATACGTAAAAGTCAATAAAAGCAAAGAGATGTCGTACTTCTCAGGTAGAAATGCGATTTCAGAACACCAATAAAGTCCTTGCACACAACACAGCTCACAGTTACTGCTTATACACTGGTTATAGATGCCAACAAGATTATCAAACATCACAGTGAACTTCACCAACAAGAGGTTGAATTTTCACAATTGTGCACAAATGCTGTTTCTTTAAACTTAAAACTTGAATTCGGGGTTTGTGGATAAATGTCTTGGGCCCATACTGAATGATAAGCAGCGTCACTTGTTGTGTTACAGCAGGGACAAAGGACAAGGATAAAGAATTATAGCAAGCGACTAGCTTTTGAAATCACTGTCCGAGATGGAAGAAACGAAACATCTCCAGCTGCAGTAGTATCGCACAGTTAATGTAGAGAGAATGCAATGTACACCCCTGTTGTAGATCTGATGCGAACTGTCTCTCCGAGTTCCAGACAAAGCCATTGGTAGCTTGCTAGTGATCTGCCTGGTGTTGCCTACAGGCCACAAGCCTATGCTTAAAAAGCCTTTTTTCCTTTGATTAAATATTCAAATTCATGGGAAAAACACATTTCCTTGAAATATTTTTGTGCCTCGTCTGTAAACCCTAATTAATGCAAAGACAATAAAAGTGAAACAAGCTTGCTGTTAGCACAATAGAGCAGCCAAGCATGCTGCTTGCATTCACTCATTTCCACTTTAGCCAAATCGCATCAATAGAAACCGCATTAAAAATACTGAACAGAGCACTCTGCACTATGTGAAGTGAAATATTGCCATTTTACATATGACATAGATGAACATATTGCAGATGGTTTTTGAAACTTTTCATGTTAAACCTTGCAAGTCTAAAGCATGAATAATTGAAGCTCTATTAGAACTATGAGACGCCATTGTAGAATGTTCTGCATTATATTGGCTGCCTAGGTTTTCTAATGTGCATCAAATTTAAGTACGCAGGTGCTTTTGGATTTCTTCCGAAGCCTACAGCATGTTCCATTGTTAATGCCAAAGTGAAAATCCTCAAACTCGACACAGTTCCCATAAAAACCTGCGCGTAAAAGCAATGATGAACCTAGCTCTCACAAATAAGTACCACTTGCAATACACGCCTGAGAACCCATGTGATGGTTCCATACGAGATAAATGTTAATAAAGCTTTCTAATGCTGTCCTGAATTACCGGCGAATGCATATAATAGAAGAAATGAATGTGAACCTTTGCACGCCACTGAGTTTCAATATGAAGCAGTAAACTTTCGCGAAATTGCTTCGTTTACCGTAGCGTGTACAATAACATCTCATATAAGCTGAAGGTGTGAAAAGGTTCATTTCTTAATTCAAAATGAACAGAACAATACCATACTTCATTTGGCGATGATTGTTGACGCTTTTGTGTGTTAATACCTGACGGTTGCGGATTCACCAGGGTGCTACACATGCGCATGACGTTGCTCATATAAGGAATGAGGTACTGGAAAATTATTTGAACATTTTTATATGCAGGATAGCTGTTTCAATACGGATGCGTACCTGAGCAATGTGGTAATTTCTTGGAGCTCATCATATGCAAATTGCATGTTTCCTCTAGAGAAAGGGAGAAACACAAGAATGGCCTTGTTTCCTTGCACTGGTGCTTTTATGCCAGGAAAAACTTTCTCGGCTAAAGCAACATCCCCTGGCTCAGTTCTATTGAGAAAGCCTGACTCGAGTCATGCACGTGTCCGAAGCTGGACCTCCATAAGTCTCCGACACAAAGATCCCTGCAGCATTATGCAAAATTACAATTAAAAACTTCAGTGTGTAGAATCCCTTGTAGTGTGAAAAAAAAAGAGCTCGACGCTGCTCTACAGTAGGTAGCTCTTCCGTTATCACTTCGGTGCAACAGATGGTCCATTCCGACATACCACTAGCGCCAATGAGGTCCCAATTAAACACAAGCCACCACCTAATAGGTTGTGCGTACTCTCGTTAGCAGAGCTACACTTTAGTCAATCGTACGGCTCTCTTTTTCATCGTGAATGTCTCTCTCCTATTCCCACCGGCTTAGCGATTCCCAGCTGAATGGGTGCCTCTATTATCTGTCGTCACGTTTGTGCGGAAATAGTCCGTCGGCCTGTTCTCATAGAATACTAGAAGCGACATGCGCACCAACAGTTCACAAGCGCTCCGCCAAAAAGGCGTTTTTGTCGTATTCAACGCTGCCACTTAACGAGGCCTGTACGAGCATTAGAAGACTGGTCTGTTCTCCCTTCGGGAACTTCTTTGTACCGTCTCCGCGCAGGTCGGAGACCGCAGGATTCAGTATTGTCTTTGTGGGTCCTTCGCCGTAGGCGATTAGACCTGACAAAAAGAAGGGTGCATACGAAGTCATAGCCCACCGCTCTTGACAGCGAGCTTTCCTTTAGTGGATGTCAACTAAAGGCCAAGAAGCTAGTGACGCAGTTCTCATAAACATAAAGTGCGGAAAATTTTATGCAGAAGCTGCGTTTCGTGAGCAATATCACTCATTTAAAGCACTAAAAGTGCGTCATCAACTTCAACTTCAAGGTCACAATCCCGTTTTACAGTACTTTTTCTAACTACGGCTCCTTGATTCGAAAGCGCGTTTTTATCGGAGTTCAGCCATTCCATCAAATTAGGAAATCGTTATAGCACTCGCTTTTGAAAGAGCCCTATAGTGGCTTCCATTTATTGTCGCAACTCAGAGTGTACGCGTTCATTAAAAGAAGACTGAAAATGCAAGGGAAGACAACGCAATTGAAAATGTCATTTGAATACACCACAGGTTGCCTGCATTCAGCTGGTTGGCGAGATCTCGTCCTTTGGCACTGTCGGCATTGCTGTCCACGTAAGGTTCTCTGCAGACTCACAGGGCACCACAAGATCGCTTCATGATGATGATGATGATCGTTGTGGCCTTTCCCTTTGTATCGGTTGGGCACTTCATGGTGCCCTGACCAAAAATATTTTGAAAAATAACGGAAAAAAACTGCATCAGTTCTATGAACAATGCGCATGCGCCTTGTTCACTGTCTCCCTGACCACCACTTCAGAAGCCTGGCCTTCGTGATGGAAGTCGCCGACAGAGGGCGCACGTTTGTGTTCTGGTCGTTTCGCGCTTCCACAAAACCGAGTGCCTCGGGAAGTGTGGTGCCTTCTGGTTGACGAGGGCACAAGCGATCACATCGTAGCACAATGTGTTCAATGTTCTCCTCATCATCCCCGCATGCCCTGCACTGCACAGTACTGTCATCCACCGACTGGTCGAAGCGGCGTCTATACACCTTCGTGCGCAGTGCTCCCGCACGAGTCTCGAACAAAAGGGCACTGCCAGCACTGTTGTCGTACAGCCGCTCCACAGAGATGGTCGTCTTATGTACTCTATACAGGGCCAGGCTGGATTTTTGGTCCATAGCGGATTGCCACATCGACGTCTCTGCTTCTTGTACTCTTGTTCGCACCTCCATCGACCATTTCCTTTCGCTGTCCTCCTGGACAGGGTCAGTAAAGAGGGAGAACTTTCGGCACAGGCTGTAGAGACGCCTGCTCCACTGCGTGCTCACGCCCTTTAGAGAGGTGTACCGGAACACGCGCCGGGCCCACCGCTCATTATTAATGAGGCGAAGACGTCCCTCGTAGGCTGCCTTGCTCCTTGCCTCGCGTGCCTCGAAGCTGGACCATCCGAGGTCGCCCTGGATAGCCTCGACTGCCACACGCCCATGACATCCCAAGGCCAGTCGTCCAACCCCGCGCTGACCACGTTCCAACCACTGGCGTGTTTCAGCGGACAGGCAGATGACAGCGTTGGCAAATGTGAGCACCGGCACGTGTATCGCCTTCCACAGCTCACGCACCAGGACGAACTTGTTGCACCCCCACAAGCTCCGTCGTCGCAACACATTAGCGGCTCTTACAGACGCCTGTCGAACGTGTTCATCCTGTTTGTCGAACAGTACCGCTGAGGCGTGGAAGTTCACCCCGAGGTACCTGTATTGATCCGACACTGGAATGCTTCCTCCCCCGGGAAGCCGAACATCAATGTCCTCCTCCGTGCCCGAAAACTGCAAGATTGCAGACTTTCTGGCATTGAAGTGTAGACCAAGACGTCGCAGGTGGTCGGCAGCTACAGTTACCAAGTTTTGTAGGTCACTGCTATGCTCTGCCAGTAACACGAGGTCATCCGCAAACACCAAGTCAGGCAGCGTCCATGTGCATGCTGCGCCGTCACACATGAGGTGGAACGCGAATCCAACTCCGGATTCCAGAAGAGCCTGATCGAGCCCCGCCACATACAGCATGTATAGCAGCGGGGACAGAGGGCAGCCCTGCCTCAGTCCTCTTGTCACTCTCACAGGCTGTGTTTTAGAGTCTCTGAAGCACGCCACCACCGAGCTTTCTGTGTACATCCGACGGAGAAACGTGGTCCACACACGAGGCATCTGTTGTTCCAGTCGGCGGAAAAGCTCGTCATGCGGCACACTGTCGTATGCCTTGGCAACATCAAGAAAGCATCCGAGGAGACCTCTTGATTCTTGCCGTGCCACCTCAATGGTTTGGGTGAGCACGAAAAGATTGTCTTCCAAGCGTCGATTTGCTCGAAAGCCATCCTGGAGCTCAGACAACATGCCACTTTTCTCTGCCCATGCACTCATCCATGACTTCACGACTTGAGCAAAAAGTCTATACAGGACACTTGTCACAGTAATTGGCCGATAATCGCTTAGTAGGCTAGCGTCGCCTCCTCTCTTGCGCACAAGGCTCACTCTGCCACACAGCCAGTCGGATGGGATTGGACCGTTCTTCAGGATGGTAGTGAAGATTGTTGCGAGGTGTTCTTGCGCAGAATCGCCTAGGCGTTTCACGAGGCCTGCCGGTATGCCGTCCAGTCCGGTAGCTGTGTTTGCACTGATACGTGGTAGTGCGCGTTCAATGGCGAGCCTTGTTATCTGCCATATGTCTTCTTCACTGTGGTGGTCAGGTTCCTCAAGGTTGTCATTTGATACCGCTGCGGCAGGGTCACCATGTGTGGGGTTGAAGAGGTCCTGTATGTGGGCTGTGAGGTGCTCCGTGAGATCGGTGATTGGTTGGTCACTTGACTCGTGTCGAATTTCGGTTTCCGGTGGGTTACGATCTAATGATGACACGTAATTCCAGAATTTCTTGGCCCCGTTACCCCCTGTCTCTATAATAGATTTCAATTGTTTGCCATTGTGCTCAGCTATTTTGACCTGTACCAGGGCCCGCATCTCTCTTTTCAGACGGAGATATTCCTCCCATGCCCGTATGCACTCTTCTGTGGTGGATGATTTAGCAGCCGCTCTGTGAAGGCGGTTCGCTGTTCGTCTTGCGACAAAAGCTTCTTGCACTTCTTTGTCCCACCAGCCTTTGCGCTTTACGCCGCCACGAGAATTCACACGGATTTCGTGCTTCTTCATGTAGCGTCTCAATTCGCACACAAATTGCTCATAGCTTGGTGTCACTGTCGGTCGAAAGTGCTGCTCGAACTCTTCAGCGATGGCCTCGTACGCCGACTGTGGGAGATACCTCTTGGATGGGTTCCGGCGTTCCTTTGGATTCATTAGCACCTAGTGCAGCGCCATCTATGGCAAGAAGCCACCAGCTGCTGACTTGGTGGCCAAATTTATCGGCTGCGAAAGAAAATGGTAGTAGCCAATAAAAGATGACTGGCACTGGGGACTCGGTTTTCCATGGAAGTTTTACCTGAAATTTATAGAAAATTTAGGCTTTCGGAGCACGTGGCTTAAGGAGCACCCTTTGATTTTCCGTCCATCGTGGAGCGCTTGCAGCCCTGGCGTCGTTTCTTGGTTATGCATTGCGTACAATAATTGACTGCACTAAATAACCGAGACAAGAACCGCAAACTGAAAAATCGTACATTGTACCTTCGAAAATTTGGCAACATTGTTTGAAATGCACGAACGCTGCTTCACAATGCGTCCAATATTACGATAGCAGCTACGCGACACCTATGCAACATGAACGGAACGAAAGCGCTGAGCAAGTCCTTCGTACTTTACAAATAAAGCGCCAAAAGAAAGTGTCACCCTATCCATAGAAGGTATGCAACGATATTTAAACGGGCTGACCGTGCAGTGGCTGAACAGAAGCAAGCCCGCCTCCTTAAGCAACGCGCAAAGAAGCACTCGACTGTTGCAGACATCTCAAAAACGCGGCCGATATCCTAAGTGAAACCATGATCCTAAAATTTGCACTTCAGCAAGGGTCCTTATATTGCCACATGCTATATCGTCGCCGCGGGTATGTGCCCGGCCATGGAAACGACGCTGAAGTAGCGCGCGGGTAGAAAAACAGAGACGACAACGACGTTGCGTTTTGCTGCTCATATAAAGTACTTGTATACGTGCTGTACGCCTGCTTCCACGTCTCCTGCGAGGTCGTGACACTGGTGGAGGTACTGGGTAGAATTGCCTCATGCTTAGCACCCCTTCGCGGAGCCATCCATCGAACGCGGAATCGCCTTCGCTCGTCGAAACTCCGGTTCACCGGTACAGCCGCCGCCTGCTAGGCCTGACGCCCGAGTTCAACCCCTTGCAGGATCCTGCCGGACCGCGTCTAAGTACTACCGCCATGGCCACTGCAACTCCATCGCAGGTGACGCTACAGCATCCTATGGTCCCAGAAAGTTTCCATGGTGACGCCATTGAAGATGTCCAAGATTGGCTGGACCAGTTCGAGCGTGTCGCCAGTCATAATGAATGGAGCTCCCGGCAAAAGCTGTCTTATGTCTATTTTGCTCTTCGAGACAGTGCGCGGACATGGTTTGTGAACCGGGAGAGGAGCCTGACCACATGGGATGCCTTCCGCACCCAGCTGCTAGACACATTCACTAGCAGCGACAGAAAAGACAATGCGCAGCGCCTTCTCGAATCTCGTGTTCAGAAGCCAAATGAGAGCGTTGCCATGTTTGCAGAAGATATGGCCCGCCTTTTCCACAGAGCAGATCCTGAGATGGCCGAAGAAAAGAAGTTGCGCTATCTCTTGCGGGGAGTGAAGGAGCAGCTGTTTGCCGGACTCGTGAGGAATCCACCGACGACAGTGGCCGAATTTACCAAGGAGGCTACCGCTATCGAACGGGCACTACAACAGCGGTACCGCCAATACGATCGCGCGAGCTCGCCAACAAATGCTTCACTGCTACCTGAGAGCGGCGGCACATCTCTGCGTGAAGTTATCCGAGAGATTGTGCGAGAGGAGATCCGGCAGCTCGGAATTGCTCCCATGGCACCAGCGGTGGCTTCTGTCGCTGATGTCGTCCGGGAGGAAGTTCGACAGGCCTTTTCTTCGCCCGACTGGCAAGCGGCGCCGCGACGATGCACATACGCGGAAGCTCTTTGTCGTCCACCTCCCGCCACTTCGATGCTGCTGACACCGTCGACCACTCCGACGCAGCCACCGCCGCCATCCCCGACGCCCTATCTTCGACAGTCACAGCCGCCGCCAGCAATGCCGTATCGCCGACAGCCGATCGCTGCGCCGCGGTCATACGGAGAATTCCCTGCCGGCTATCCGCTACGAAAAACCGATTTGTGGCGCACCGCTGACCGCCGGCCGCTATGCTTTCATTGCGGTGAAGCAGGACATGTTTATCGAGCTTGCCACTACCGTGCAGCTGGGTTTCCCAGATTTCCCACCAACTATAGTTACCCTCGGTTTGACGCTCAACGTACTTGCGACGACAATCCTTCCAACTTTCGACCGGAAGGTTCAACGACGCCTCGATCGCGTTCCCCATCACCGGCTCGTTACACCCAACCAACCCGTCGCGATTTTCCTGACGCCTCTAGGGGCAGGTCTCCTAGCCCGCGCCGGGGAAACTAGAGGCAGCGACCTCCGGGGGTGAGGTTGCAAACCGTCCAGCTTCCCAAGAACCCCCATCACCGACGATCGACGACTCTACGACTCCGACGATTCCAACCACACCACATGTAACAGACGCCGTCAGCGCCGATCTTGTCGTTAGCATTGACGGGCACCAAGTGGCTGCTCTCGTTGACACTGGTTCGCATTTTTCGATAATGAGTCTAAAGCTAGCCGACAGACTAAGAAAAGTGAAGACGCCGTGGACCGGGCCCAACATCAGAACTGCCGGGGGCCAGTTGATGACGCCGATTGGAAAATGCACAGCCAGAATCATAATCGCCGGTTCAGCTTTCGTTGCCACCCTCGTCATTCTCTTTGAGTGCTGTAAAGAACTTATTTTGGGAATGGATTTCTTGAGGGAGTACGGTGCAGTTATTAATGTCCGCGACCGCATGGTGACATTTGCTACGAGCTCCGAAGACGTCGACCCCGCGGATGACCAGCGACCGCGTTTACGTATCGCCGACGACGACGTCACGCTTCCGCCGCGAAGTTGTTCCCTCGTGCCTGTCATCTGCGATAACTTGCACACCGGGCCTGGCGTCGCTGAACACATCAACGCACTAGTACTGAGTCAGGGCGTTTCCGTCGCCAGGGCCGTCATTAATGTACTCGACGGACATGCTGAACTCCTGCTGACGAATTTTAGCAGGGAACGTCGACAGATTGTTAAAGGCACTGCTGTTGCTTACTTCGACGAAATTGCCCCAATACAAGACTGCCTCTCAGTGCAGCACGCGGCGTCCACCGCGCCTATGCCTGCACCTGTGGTTGATGTCAGTCGAACTTTATCGCCCATCGAACGCACCAGCCTTCTTGAGCTCATCAATGAGTTCAAAAGCTGCTTCGCATCAACGTCAAGAGTTAGCCAGACGCCGCTCACCAAGCACCGTATTATCACCGAAGACGACGCAAGACCCATCCGGCAGAATCCTTATCGTGTAGCACCAAAAGAGCGGGAGGCAATCCAAAAACAAGTGAAGACGATGCTTGAGGACGGAGTTATTCGGCCATCTAATACCCCTGTCACACGGCAGATCTAATGTCATTTCCAACGAATGACATTTGTTGTGGTTTAATGTCATTTTCACCGCGCGCTGTCACACGGCGAGAACTAATGCCATTTGAAAATGATGACAATGACGATAGTAAAAAAAAAAGTGACGCAATAATAGCGTCGTTGTCCTAATTTAGTGCGATGATTATTTTGTAGTATGCTAAAATCCGTTGCAATGAGTGACCCTCCCTTTCACACCGTGTTTTTGGATCACTAACTTGTCGACACTGGCAACTGAGTCTAGTCAAGCCAAGCCAAAGATCAGGCAAACAACATGGCGGAAAACACTACGGGCGCTACCGCTACGGTGGCTAGAACTACAGTGTACTAGAATATTGGGTAGTGTGCTCTCTGCCCTATGCGGCGCACGCTTCCAACTGAAGCCGCACATGTCGCCAGAGCCGGAGGCCGCTAGGGGCGCTGGAGCTAGTTTCACCTGAAGACCCGTGCCAGCGCGTGCGCTCCCGTCACTGCCATTCGCTTGCTGCAGTCTGCGCACGAGGACGCGACTCGACTTGATTTTGATTGTTTTTGTAAAGTGCAACGTTCGTCGACTTGTCTCTGCAACGTCCTCGGACTTCCTTTGTGCTCGTTCTACGGTGCGCTAAGAAACTATGCCTAGTCGCCGGCGCAATTACTGTTTTGCACCAGTGTGCCGGACAGGCTCGCCGAAGGCGTCTGTTTTCAGCGTCCCACAAGAGGAAGAAAGGAGACAACAGTGGGAAAGGAACTTACACTGAGAAGAAGCTTGACCAAACATCTGCCGTGTGCCAATTGCACTTTGAGCCGCGTTACATAATCAGGGACTTCGTTCACGTCGTTAACGGCAAGGAGTTTTTTTGTTTTTTTTTTTCATTTCGCCGCACTGCATATTCTTAGGCATGCTCTTAAAGTGCTTTGTATCTAGTGTGTGCTCTCTGAGAAAAAAATGATTTGTTTTATTTTGTAAACATTGGTATTGTTCTAAAAAGAAATATTTCCTGCATGCACTAACAGGGAGGTTTGTAATATTTTTGGAATCTGTGCAGTTCTTTGAGTATTCTTCGGTTGGGCTGATTTTGCGCGCTTGCTGCCAGCGTTTTGACAGTCGTTGTCTCCAGTCATTCAGTGTGATCTATTCATGTTTGTTTGTGCGCGCTCACACCACGCTCGTTCATTCAGTTAGTAATAGTCGGGCCACATTTTCCAACGCACGCTACACATGCAATGCTGCCCGGGTCGGCAGTGCAGCGCTACAGGTGTGTCCCTTCGCACGCGCTGCCCACGGGAAGCGCTTCTCATCAACACCACCGTTTCACACGCGCCTTCTCGTTGTTGTATCGATATGGTAATCAAAGCCTGTCATGATTCACTCGACGCCGGCCCTTATCGCCGCGCACACGCTGTACTCTTCTGTTCTCCTCTGCACTCTTAACACTCTTTCCCTTATTAACTTTAAATACGAGCACTGAATAAACCAAGGCGTCTTTTCCCTGGTAGGAACTGGCCCGTGCGTGTCATTCATAGATCAACAACGAAACATGGTGTCAGAAGTGGTTACGCGAGCCAGCCGCTGCTAACTAAAGGAACATCCGCGAACAACCACTACCAGCCACACAAGACCTGTCATGGAATTTCTGAAGCCGCCAGGACAACTTCACCTAGGGGGTGACACCAGTAGGAACTGGTGCCTGTTCAAACAGAAGTTTGAGCTGTTCGTATCTGCGGCAACGCCACAAGGGAAAACGTATACAGGACCCACGAAGACAGCTCTCCTCCTAAGCGTGGTCGGCGACGACGGTTTGGAAGTATTCAACAACTTTGACTTCGGTGAGGGCGAAAGCAAACAGGACTATGACACCGTCATAAGAAAGTTCGACGAGTACTGCGCATCACAGCTAAATGAGGTGCATGAACGTTACGTTTTTCGCCAGCGAATACAAGCCCAAGGTGAGCCAGCAGAGCAGTTCATCAGAGATCTAAGGAGGCTAGCACAGTCTTGCAATTTCGGCACCCTGGCTGAGTCGATGATAAGGGATCAGATTGTGTTCGGAACAAACGATGGCAAAGTACGCGAGAAGCTGCTGCGCGACAACAAGCTGACGTTGACGAAAGCTGAGCAAGTGTGCAAGGCAGCCGAGTTGTCTACCGCACGAAACGAGCTCTGGGACAGAGCAAATCAAGTCGACGCATTGAAAGTGATGCCTAGCATCGAACCTCACACAGCAGACGGCGACGCCATGACACAGGACAGGTGCGTCGACGCGGCAAGGGCAACGTCAAATAGAGGTGACCCAGAAGTGTTCAAGTGCCGTAGGTGTGGGCGACGACACGCGGCTCGGAACTGCCCGGCATTTGGGCGCACCTGTCGGCAATGTGGTGGTAAAAATCACTTTGCCGTTAAATGCAACAGCAACAAGCAAGTTGCGGAAGTCAAGAGCAGCGAAGACTTTGACATTCTCGACATCTCAGCCAACAGGGTGAACCACTTACAAGACTGGGTAGTTCAAGCACAAGTAGCGAACAAGGTGGTTGAGCTGAAGGTGGACACGGGTGCTCAAGCCAATCTTCTACCATACTGCATGTATCAACGCCTCCAACCAAGAATGCGAATGAAGCCTAGTAGCTCAGTACTACGAACGTACGACGGAGGGATTATCAAGCACTTGGGAATCGTGACAACAAAGGCCACTATAGGCGACAAGTCCGCTGACATCGATTTTTTCGTGGTGAAGAAGGGACGTCAAGCAATTCTAGGGCTCCACGCCAGTGAGGCCTTGGGGCTTTTCCAGCGATCAGTGAGCGCGGTAACGGCATGCAACCGCGAACAAGTGCTTAGAGAATTTCCCGAAGTTTTCACAGGCACGGGGCGCCTTCAACGTCCATACACAATGGTGCTACGGGAGGACTCTGTACCTGTCGTCCAGATGGCCCGACGCGTGCCGCTGTCCCTGCAAGAGCCACTACGACAGGAACTGAACCGACTGCTCCAGGCAGGCATCATCGCCAAAACAGAGGAGCCGACAGACTGGGTGAGTCCCCTGGTGATTGTAAGGAAGCATAATGGCGAACTAAGAGTGTGCATGGACCCCAGGAAAATCAATGAATGCTTGAAGCGCGAGCACTACGAGATGCCGCGACGAGAAGACATCGAGGCTGAAATCGCGGGAGCGAAAATTTTTTCTCGACTCGATGCTAAGTCAGGCTTCCATCAGATACCGCTCGACGAAGAGACATCTAAAATATGTACATTTTCGACTCCTTTCGGGCGATATAGGTTTTTGAGACTGCCATTCGGAATCGCCTCGGCCTCCGAAGTCTTCCAAAAAACCATGAGCCAAATATTTGACGCCATCCCAGGAGTGCGCGTTTACGTAGACGATATTCTAATATGGGCGCCCACAAGGAAGGAACATGATGAAAGGCTGAAAGCTGTCCTGGAAGCAGCACGCAATTCTGGTCTAACACTGAACGCGGAAAAGTGCGAAATAGGGGTGCCGAAAATTTCGTTTTTGGGTGACGTGATTTCGGAAGAAGGCATCCAGCCAAACCCCGATACTGTGAGATCGATGCTTGACATGCCAGCACCAACCGATAGGCTAGGAGTACAGCGAATGCTAGGCGTCGTCAATTACTTCGGAAAGTTTCTGCCAGCTCTGGCTGAAAAAACTCAACTGATGCGCCAGCTGCTAAAGAAGGACACAGTATTTGAATGGAGTGAAAACCAGGCCAAGGAATGGAATGATCTGTGCAAATGCTTAACCATGCAACCTGTGTTGGCACCGTTCGACCCCAAGCGAGACACTAAAATAACCTCGGACGCCTCCCAAAAGGGCATAGGGTCAGCTTTACTGCAACGATACGGGGAATCATGGAAACCTGTTGCCTACGCTTCGCGGGTACTAACCGAGACACAGGAAAGATACTCGCAGATAGAGAAAGAAGCAATGGCTGTAGTATTTGGATGCGAAAGGTTCCATCACTTCGTGTACGGACGGAAGATCATTCTCGAAACCGATCACCGTCCACTAATAGCAATCGCTCGGAAGGCGATAGGGGAAATGCCACCCCGACTGCAGCGTTTTTTTCTTCGCTTGCTCAAATATGATTTTGACCTAATTTTTATTCCAGGGAAAAAGTTGGTGTTGGCAGACATGCTGTCTCGGGCTCCAGTCGACAGCACGGACGAGGACAACGAAGACGTGGAAGTACATGCCGTAAGCGTAGTTTCGTCACTCGTTAGCGAAGCCAGTCAAGCCCGGTTGTTGGAAGAAACGAACAAAGACAGTTCATTAAAGTGCGTCATCGAATCCATAAGAAGTAACCGGCAGATAGACGGACAGCTCAAGGCCTTTTCCAAGGAATTAACTGTGGTAAACGGTATACTGTTTAAAGGATGCAAGGTAGTGATACCAAGGACTATGCGTCCGGAGATACTACGCAGAATACATGACGGACACCTGGGGCTTAACAAGTGCAAGGCACGCGCCCGACTCTTAGTTTTCTGGCCCGGCATGAATGCTGATATTGAAAACGTCGTGAGCACGTGCGCAGTTTGCAAAACGAACTCCTACAAACAACAAAGTGAGCCTCTTATGATTCGTCCTGTTCCAGAGCACGCGTGGTACAGAGTCGGCGTTGACATGTTTGAGTATGCCGGGAGCTCCTATCTCTGCGCATATGACGCTTTGTCAAATTTTCCTGAAGTAGAATTGCTGCGTGACACGTCGTCTGCCACAGTCATTGATAAATTAAGTGCGATGTTCGCAAGGTATGGCATTCCAATCGAAGTTTGTACTGACGGAGGGCCTCAATTCACCAGTAGGGAATTCTCAAATTTTGCAAGAAGATATGACTTCAAGCACACCATTTCAAGCCCTAGATTTCCACGCTCGAACGGCTTAGCCGAAAAAGGTGTGCAAGTCGTCAAAAGAATTCTGAAGAAAACCACCGAAGGCAAGAATGATTTTTGGCTCGGATTACTCAATTACAGATCCAGTCCCTTGGAAGACGGCCAGTCACCAGGCGAGCTGCTTCAAGGTCGACGACTGCGCACCCCGATACCCGACTTCCAGGATGCAACACGCCAGCTGGTGAAAAAGCATCGGCAGAATATGCCAATGGGAACACGTCTTCCACCGTTGCAGAGAGGGCAAGTTGTCCGCGTCCAGGGAGACACATGGTCAACCAAAGCAAGAGTAATCAGCCGCATGCGGCCCAGGTCCTACGTCGTAAAGACAGAAAAGGGCAGTGTTATACGACGTAACCGTCAGCATCTGTTGGCAACGAGAGAGCCGTTTAGTAGTTCCGAGGAGGATGCGTCCGATGAAACGTCTGACAACGAGGAACCAGACCAACGTCAACTACCAACAGGCGACGTGGATGGGGAGGAACCAGTCCGACCTCAGCTACCACAAGGCCATACGAGCACGCCAGCCCAGGCTCTTAGAAGGTCTACGCGAAACAGAAGGCGACCGGAGCGGCTAGCGTACGGCGAGAACTTCGTTCAGCGCCCGTGACTGGTCACGGCTCATTCAACTACGGTTATGAAAAAAGTTTTTGTTTTGTTGTTCAAACTAATTCAAAGGATGGAAGATGTATCGATATGGTAATCAAAGCCTGTCATGATTCACTCGACGCCGGCCCTTATCGCCGCGCACACGCTGTACTCTTCTGTTCTCCTCAGCACTCTTAACACTCTTTCCCTTATTAACTTTAAATACGAGCACTGAATAAACCAAGGCGTCTTTTCCCTGGTAGGAACTGGCCCGTGCGTGTCATTCATAGATCAACAACGAAACAGGAGGGAGGCGGGGCGACGCTGCGCTCCGTCATCAAAGGCCGATCTTGCAACGGGGTGCAAGGGGAACTTCCCGCTCAATCTCCCACGCGCAAGTAAGGAAGCGGGACTACTACTAAGTGGTTCGTTTGGAAAAGGAAAGGTTAGCGCTATCTTCTGCAGCCCTTGAGGGAGCACGGCTCAGCGCCAAGGAAGCGGGAAGGCAGCGCCGGAGGGAGCGGGGGGGGGGCGCACTTCTACTCTGCCAACAACCGCGCTCGTTGCTCGCGCGCACCGTCTCTTATCTCCACACGGCTCTGACCTTTCTATGCGCTGTACATTCGCCGCTCAGTTTCCGTTGAAGCGATAGACCGCACGTACCTTCGCCGCTACGGCGTATGAGCTTGCTGCCAGCGTTTTGACAGTCGTTGTCTGCAGTAATTCAGTGTGATATATTTGTTTGCTTGTGCGCGCTCACACCACGATTGTTCATTCAGTTAGTAATAGTCGGGCCACATTTTCCAACGCACGCTACACATGCAATACTGCCCAGATCGGCAGTGCAGCGCTACAGGTGTGTCCCTTCGCACGCGCTGCCCACGGGAAGCACTTCTCATCAACACCACCGTTTCACACGTGCCTTCTCGTGGTCATCGAGTCTCTCTTCATGTCGGTCTACTTACGCCGCAGCACACCTGCTTACTTAATCAGCTCATGTTTATTACAATTCATATTGCTACCAAAGCCGCTCACTTTACTTCGTATGACATTGCTGTGTTGCTATCGCAATCATTGCTTCGCCCTTAGGGCGAAACTGTGACATTTTTTCAACGGTTGCGGGCGGCTCCGCGTATATGAACGTCCGTGCTTTCGCCGTGGATTTGGCGGTGTCACACAAATTGTTCATCACGCATGTCAGTCGTAACACTGCCCGTGCGTTAGTTAAGAGTGCCTTATCAGCAGGCTACTGATGGACAATAAAATAACGTGGCTCCTCTCTCAAGCTGCCTGTAAATAAAAGAGCGTCACTTGAAGCTGTTGATTTGCCAATTAAAGAATGTAAGAATGTGTTCTGAAAGTTCTGCCTACAAATATTTTAAAGGATTCGCAGGGCATTCGCAGAAAAAAAAACTATTTGAGGACGATTACCTTCATAAGCAAGATGATTAATTCTTAGGGGAAAGTTGATTCACAAAACTCGCCAACACATTTATACCATAGAAAAAATATTGTTACGCGAAGGACGAGTCAAGTAAACGAGAAACTATTTACAGATTATATTTACAGCAGCAGTTGCAGCGCTGACCCGTTGGATTCACAGCGCGAGCCCAGTTCGTTCTTCCTCCTCTTTGCTCGAGTGAAGGCGCCCGCGCGCCTCGTTCAAACGACCAAACACAACAGGCGTGTAGCATAATCCGCGGCGGCAGAAGCGACGTCTCGGGGCGTCTAAATGTCATCACTGGGAGTGTGATACTTCTTCAGTGGTGTAACGTGCACAATATCACTGGACTGCGAAGCAGATGGCGCGTCAGGGGCGATTTCGTAGGTGACGGGACTCACGGCTCGAAGCACCCGGTATGGGCCTGTGTAGCGAGACAGCAGTGTTTCTGACAGGCCGACCTGACGTGATGGAGACCACAGAAGCACCAAAGAACCAGGCGGGAAGTGAACATCTCGATGTTACCGGTCGTACAAACGCCTTCGACTCTCTTGGGAATTCAGAAGGCGGTCACGGGCAATTTCCCCTAGCGTGGACAGCGCGGGCGATTGCGTCAAGCGCATATTGACTGGTCGGTGCCGCGTGAACAGGGAGGGTTGTGTCGAGGGGCAGTGCTAGTTCTCGGCCGAACAAAAAGAAAAACGGGGAATAACCGGTTGTGTCGTGGATTTATAAGCAAACGTGACAAACGGTAGAGCGAGGTCCCAGTCAGTGTGGTCTGAAGAGACATATTTCGCGAGCATGTCTGTGATAGTGCAATTCAGACACTCCCTGAGGCCATTTGTTTGCGGATGGTGTGACGTGGATAGCTTGTACCTCGTTGCACAGGACTGCAGGATGTCTGCGATAACTTTGGATAGGAATGTCCGGCCACGGTCTGTCAGAAGTTGTCGTGGAGCTTCATGTAATAAAATCGCGTAGAAGAAAATCGGCGACATCTGTGGCGCAGCTTGCAGGAAGCGCTCGGGTGATGACGTAGCGTGTGGTGTAATCCGTGGCCACAGCGATCCACCTGTTCCCAGAGCTAGATAGAGGAAAAGGGTCAAGTATTTCCAAACCAAACCGAAAGAATGTCTGCACGGGAATTGAAGGTACCCGGCAGGGAGCGTTGATGGTGTCTTG
Organism: Dermacentor silvarum; assembly: GCF_013339745.2. Taxonomy (NCBI): domain Eukaryota; kingdom Metazoa; phylum Arthropoda; class Arachnida; order Ixodida; family Ixodidae; genus Dermacentor; species Dermacentor silvarum. The sequence continues at coordinate 8,180,375 of NC_051155.1, read as the reverse complement.
CGTCGCTGGCATTTCTCACACGCTGCTAGGTATCTTGGAACAGAGCGAGCAAGCCCTGGCCAAAAGAAGCGACGTACCAGTCGTAGGTACAGCAATGAGCATTGTTAGCGTGAGCACGCGAGCGCGTGGCCGATGACACATGTCAGCGCCGCGTAACAGCCATTGTTGGAAAGATTGCACATGCGCAGCATGTGCTCTGCGATACACTCTTTCTACCGCGCGAATCACGTCATCGATACGTATGATCGTCGTTTGCTAGCCGCATTTTTGTCTGCTAAGCTCATGCATCCATGCATCCTGCATTTCAATGTCCATCTGGATTAAACATTGGTGTGTGAATGTGAAAATGAGTATAAGAAAGTTTATATCTGAACTATTTGTTGAAGAAAACTGCAATCTTGCGATTCAAGTTAAGCAAACGGCCGACAAGAAAAGAAAATAAGGACAAATCTAGTATCGACAGCAACAGCACATTATTCAAAATAGTGCAGTATTGTTCGGAGTGCCCACGTATACGTTGCAGGAGCCCCAAACCATATGTCGAAACCGCACTCCACACGCTCACACTTGATCTCCCGCTGGAAGTAACGCATTGCATGTTGTCCGCTACGTTCCTGCGTGGCGTTGTTAAATAAATTAAAACACTCGCTTTTCAAAGTACTAAGTTTACCTTACCGTGTGCCTGGCAGTCTCCAGACACGCAGTCTTTGGTCTTGTCGCGTCGAAAACGTGGACTCATCCGAAAAGATGACACGACCCCATTCTTGTGCTGTCCATGATTCGTGCAGCTCAGCCGTCGTGCGTCCTTGTTGGCAGCCATGGCTTCTGTGCTGCGACGCAACTGAGAAGGCCTGCACTACGCAGGCGACGTCGAATAGTGGTATCCGAAACGTCTAAATCTAACTCCTCGCGAACTGCTGCGGCAGGCAACAAAGGGTTTTGGACAGCAGCTGCAACTATGGTTGCGTCTTCGTCATCTGTGATAGCTTTAGGACGGGGCGCGTCGGGTGCATCATGAATGCGACCTTCACACTAATAAGCTTGAATTATCCGATTCACAGTCTTCAGAGGGCTATTAACTAAAGAGCCAATATACCGCTGGGAATAGCCTTTCAGTGAAAGATCAGCAACAGAGCGCCTTTGATCATCGGGAACTCTAGCCATATTAGCATCTGGCGACAGAATGAACGTCTGCGAAATATGCTCGGTTGTTTTATGGTGCGGTCTTTATAATATGGTGTCCGGGCCTCTGTCAAGCTGCAGACCGCAGCTTTTAGCCCTGTCAACCACCAAATTTGTTTTGGAAATAAAGAATTTGAATTGGAATTTTATATGCGACGTTGCATGCGGAAAAATTCTGAAGAGAACAAATAGACCCGCCCCCATAGTTACGCACGTTTTTTTCTGTCCCGTTCTTTTCAAGCACAGATGTTTAAAGAAGCAGATAACTAACTTAAAATGCAGGATGCACGAGCTTGCCAGACAAAAATGCGGCTAGCACACGACGAACAAGCGCATTCATGACGTCGTGCGCGCGGTGGAAAGATTATTTCGTAGAACGCATGGTGCGCATGCTGTTTTCAGCGATGACCGTTACGCGGCGCTGACAGTGCTGTCGGCGTGGCCGACGTCGGGGGTGCGGCTTCTACTCTGCCAGCAACTGCGTACTTGTACTTTGCGCGGCTGCGCGCTTTCGCGCGCACCGTATCTTGAAAGCCATCTCCACACGGCTCTTTGTATGCGCTATGCGTTCGCCGCTCAGTTTCCGTTAAAGCGAAAGACCGCACGAACCTTCGGTCGCTGCTGCAGCCGCGCTTGCTCACGCCACTGTTTGGACAGTGGTTATGTGCGGTCATCGAGTGTGATCTATTGGTTTGCTTGTGCGCGCTGACACCACGCTTGTTATTTCAGTTAGTAAGCAAATGTGGCCAAGTTTATGCAGCGGATAAAACAACTATCCTTACTCCGTATACCTCTCTACTAGTAAATTTGCTATCGCAATGGATGCTTCGCCTTTCGGGCGAAACTGTGACTTTTTTCAATGGCCACGCGTTTGTGTTTTGTAAAGAAAAATACGTAACGCTGTCTGTCGGGAGCCGTTTTACTCACCGATGGCAGCAAAGGGCGGTAATGGCGTATGCAACGTCACCACTTCCCCGTTGGGTGGAGGAAGATTTGAATTTGGATCAAGGTATTCGTGCCCTTAAGATGTAATTTTCTCGTAAACTAAGTCATTTCTTGGCACGAAACAAGCGTTGCGAAGTTTCTGGAACGGAACTTGAACAATCCACGTCGACTTAGTATTCGCCTTTAGTGTCCCTTTCAATAGGACGTCCCTCAAACGTCCCCGTGTTATCGGCCGGACGTTCTAATGAGACTTGCACGTTCTGATCTCATCGGGACGTGCAGATAATATTCGTGGTGTAATGGGAAGTGACCGCAGCTCCTAAAAAATTCTGGTGTTGGCTTTAACGTTTTTCGAAATATTCAGAGATGACTTCATTACATAATGACAGCACACGCGTCTCGATAGACGAACCAGGCTAGCGCTAAGATTGAAGTTCACAGCACTAGTTCTATTCCATGTTCAGTAATCACACACAGATCACTTGCGGCTTCATTCAGGGGCAGATGTGAGCTTTCGGGTGGGTGCTTGCGGCTACGTTTGGTGCAAGAATATGGCTAGGAGCAGGCACTGCTTATGCGCAATTACGAGCAATATACACACATCATTTCATCAGAAGCTGACGCTAAGCACGGGTAGCGCAAGGGCCCCTGAGCTGATACGACGACTTCGCTGCAGCCGAATTGCGAATACTGCACATGCGAAGAAGATAGCTCTATTGGCTTGTTGTATTGTCATTGTTGTAGCGCAGGCAAAATGACACGGACATAGAAGGCAAACGAGACAGCACACAGCGCTGAACGACCAACTGCGAACAGCTGCTTACGTCCGCCATGTCTCCTCGTACTAAACTCCAAAAAACCGATGTTGCACCCTCCAAAGCAACTTCAAAGCGTTTGAAATTACAATACTTGCTCGCTCCTGTTCAATAATAATGCTCGCTCCTTTAAATAACATTGTAACATTGTTTAATGTTGGAAGAGGACTTGGATCATGGTCTGAAAGGCGACAAGGAAGATTTGGGACACGGTGGTAGAAAAGGAGAGGTGGCCAAACGGCGCCGCTCCGCCCATGCGCCGCGCATGACGCGATGGCTCTCGAGTTGCCGCCGCTTTGAGTAAGGTGGCAGCAGGGGTAGTCTGGGCTCATTTTCCCACTCCGTCGTACTTGAAAGTACATGTACGTAGCCAGTGGGCGTCGCGAGCATTCAAACTGTATTTTACAGCGTAAGCTGTTATGGGCTCATTAATTCCAATAGCCGTTTCGGATCAGGATGGTGCCCATCGCCGCCGCCGCCTCCGCCGACGGCGTCCGGCGATCGTAACCGCTTTCGCTGGAAATGCGAAAAAGGTACCCGGTTCCCGCCGGGATCGAACCCGCGCCCGCTGCGTGGGAGCCTGATACTCGACCACTGAGCCACGCATCGGAAAAATGCGCTTTCCTAAACGCAGGCGCAGACGATCCGAGCCTCCGCGAGTATGGTGGCGACATCTAGTTAAGGCACATACAAACACAGCGTGCGCATGCGCAGACGACGAGATGCCATTCAGACGAGGCGCGCAATAAAAAAATCACATCATCTCACCCACGGGGGGGGGGGGGGGGGGGGGGGCTGGTGGCGACACTTTATGGGTATAAAGTTCCCATAAACTTCTGACGCGAAAGGTGCGCCGACATTTTCAAAGGCGTGCTTTATAATATTTTCAATTCTGGAACTTTATGGGTTTAATGTTCTTATAAACTTGGGCCAACATGCGCGCAATGGAGCCCTCGTGTCCAAGCCGTTCCAGAAATGGAAGCACGCGCTCGCAATCTTCCACAGAGACGAAAATACTAAATATCACCGTGACTGTCAGCTAGCAGCTGATAATTTTCTCCAAACATTTTCAGGAAGCGCGCCCAATGTGATCGATCAGCTGGAGCAGGGCAGGCAAAGTAAAATAAGAGCAAACAGAAGAAAGTTTACGGCATATTATTGAGGCAGTTCTTTTTTGCAGGCGACAAGGTCTGGCTCTCCGTGGCCATAGGGACAGTGGTCCTATGGATTTAAGCAAAGTCCCCGCTGAAAATACTCGTATTTTCAGAGCCCTTCTTCTCATGCGAACTTATTGTTGAGATACATATCAGAAGAACCATTTGGAAAGTTGCCCCAGTAATGCCTCGTATTTAAGCCTCACTGTACAAAACCAAATGATAGAAATTTGTGGTGAAGTTATCAAAGAAAGCCTAGATGCAAAAGTAAACGCTGCAGGCTGCTTCTCTATGCTTGCTGACGAAACGACGGATATTGCTGGAATCGAACAGCTTACTGTTTGGGCAAGGTACCTAAACAAGGATGCCAACGTCATCGAAAGAGTGTTTTTAGGTTTTAGCACCGTAATAGATGCCCTCTCTCATTCCGACTGCAGGTTCTATATAATTGTGTATAAACTAGAGCACTGCACGGGCTCGGGCTTACCCGAAAGCCCGAGCCCGGCCCGGCCCGTGGGCCGGGCCGGGCCGGGCCGGGTAGCACAGTTTTTTCACGGGCTCGGGCCGGGCTCGGGCACGGTGTGTGCTTTTTGACTCGGGCCCGGGCCATGCTCGGGTTTTTTGATGCGGGCCCGGGCCGGGCTCGGGCTTTCTGGTGGTGTGCATGTAACGTGAAGCGAGTTATTCTCGGGCGTCTCAACTCCAAGAAACATTATTTTTCGGTCTCGGGCCGGGTTCGGGCCGGTTTCGAGTCGGGCTCGGGTCGGGCTCGGGCCTAAGGTAGAGGGGTGGCGGGCCGGGCGGGTAACGTAGATTATTTCCGGGGCCCGGGTCTCGCCATAAATGTTTTGATCGGGCTCGGGCGGGCCGCCCAACGTAAAAATGGGCCCGGGCCGGGCCCGGGCTGAAAAAATCGGCCCGTGCAGTGCTCTAGTATAAACTGCTCAAGATTCCAGTCACCCTTCCAATGACCACTGCCAGCGCAGAGAGAATTTTTTAAACATGAGATTACGAAAAAAACTACTTGCGCTCTACAATGTCTGAGGAACGCATGGTTAGGCTGGCGCTTCTATACGCCCAGAGACGTCGGCATCAACGTCGGCATTGACCGCTTCGCTAAACTTCCCTGCCGAGTGAAGTTTGTCCTTTTGATAGAGAAGCAGCAAATATTAATGCAAGCAAAAAGCTCTGTTCCTCCAGGTCCATAAACTCGTAATTATGAAAACGTATGACTGTTCATTACCTTTTAAAACCACAGACATTTTCGCCGTTTTATTTTAACAGTTAGCATCATGATCAAAATTATCATGTGAATACGAAAATTACGAGGACATCAGCAACCAATTTTGACCGACCTTGCTCATTGAAAGTCGGGCCCGTGCGGCGTTTCCCAACAAACACGCTCGGATATTGGGTAGTTCAACTTGCCGCATCATCTGTGGCTTTCGTTTGGCCTTTTCTTTCCTTTTTAGCTAACTGCTTTTACTTCTTTTTTGAACCGAAACAATACCCTTCTTTAATTTTGGATGCAGAATACTTGTTGCCGCTCTGCAGGCAGGTAAAGTAACCATTTCCGTACTGATTTTTGCATTAATCCTCTATTATTCTACCCATTTGGTGCTGTCGCGACCGCCGCATGGCCCAAGTTCATATCACGATTTCTGCGATCGTAGTTTTGTTCTTGCCCGGATCATCTGTCTTTCTATGCGTAAAGCTTACTATCTGTTACAGCGCAACATGTTTATTTGTCTTGTTTGACGCATTATTAAAGTGACGTTTGCTTAAACACGTAGATTTGTTGGAGACTTATACGTATATTTATATATCTTGTGGCGAGGTTTTGTGTACACAAGCAGTGAATTTTGTTGCCAGGGACACTTTTTTATCCTCTATCAAATTGTATGTTCGCATTTGTATATTCCATTCTATCTTCGCATTCCTAATGTATATTTTGCAGAACACCTGCTTGTTATATGTACTCACTGTTGCGACTATAATCTCGGTGTAATTACAATACACGACTGGTAACAGCTGCTCCAGCGCAATCTATTGCAACGAAGAGCAGCCTCATTGAGGTCTTTCCCTAGCCGTTGCATATGTGCAAAAATGTAAACAAGGTTCTTGAATGAGAAAGATTCATGAAAATATATGTTCTCAACTTGTTCATTTCATGGCCTTTTACGTTTTTCATATCATCTGCATACACTGCTTTGCTGGTTTCGAACTGATATAGTTCTAAAGTTCGTGTGATATGTTCTTTAGTTATGAAATAGACAAAAAAAAATGTCACAGTTTCGCCCTAAGGGCGAAGCAATGAATGCGATAGCAACACAGCAATGTCATACGAAGTAAGGTGAGCGGCTTTGGTAGCAACAACACGCAGAACTGTTGTCGACGCCATCGGCGTTTTGCCCGCGTTAGCTCAAAATGCGTGCGGCGTTGGTGACTGTTGCTGGAGCCTCTCATATAAATAGGCACTTGGTGCCGCAGCTAAACGTCGCGTCCCTTCCTTCCCCCTCCCCCACGGCCTCTCGCGCGTCTGAAGAAGGCGCGTTTGCTCTACATATATGGTGATTGTAAAGGAGGAAAGAGACGCCTACTTCTGCAGCCCTTAAGCGAGCACGGCGCAGAACGCGCGTTTGTTCTCCGCCGTGCGTTCACTCCCCGTGAAAGACGCGCCCCTCGCGCCCTTTCACTCGCACATACAGCGTTCGGCGCGCGGCGACGATTTCATCTCCAAATGACGTCATACGGAACCTCACGGCGACGGCGACGGCGACGCCGACGGCGACGGCGACGCCGACGGCAGAAATCTGCTTTTGAGTGTCCATATAATTGCTATCGCAATAAAACGCGGAAGCATTGATACCAGTTATTTCTGCCACAATTTTTTGGTGATACGAATATATTCTTTTACGAAAAAATACAAATGTTACTTGACAGTAATTCGTTTGCAGCATCTATTATACAATGGCAATGTAGTTATTATTCATGTATCTGATCCCTCGACAAATTCTATTAGGAGGAGGACTTGTTGGAACGTGAGCCCCCCCCCCCCCCCCCCCCCCCCCCCGAACAAAATTTCTGGCTACGCCACTGATATCACCCAACGGGGCAACCATGGTGGGATGCGAAAGCATCGCGGTGGGTGCGCATCGAGTTTCCGTTTCGTTTCACTTGGCAACACAACCCAATGAAAGTTAGAGTGAGAGAATGTATTGAGAAGAGAGGAGACGTTTGTACGGGGTTGTTGCGTCTTTATTTAGAGATCGTACGTGATTCCTAGCGTCGGTGCGCGCGGTATCTTGAAGACGATCCCGAAGTTCGGGGTCCGCTTGCCGACGCAGACGTTCGGCTTCCCGAGCCTTCCTTTGCTCCGCGGCGGTGGCGCTGCCGCTGCAACTAGCGCCGACGTTGTTCATGGCGTTTAGCACATCGTTGCACAGAGAGAGAATGACGAAAGCACAGCGAACGCGCGCTTTAAGGCGCACCCACAAGGGAGAAATCTTCGACGGATTTTCGGCGTCGGCGCCAACCGGCGGCACGCGGCGGCGGCCGGCGGCACAGAGAACAATGCGCCGCCGCTTCACGCTTGCTCGGCGCCGCAAGACCGAGCAAGCTAAAGCCTTTTAGAGCAAGCTTTAGAGCAAGCTAGGGTGTCTCGATGCCAGCGCCGCCGTTCAGGGTGGTGCCATCCTTTGACCGCACCCGCGCCGCCGCTTTCTCGCTGCGACGCCATCTTGAGTCACAGCGAGCGGTTGCGATTGCTTGGTGCCGGTGCTTAGTTCGAGACACAGTGCGCGCGGATGCTTCGCTGACGCTTCTACTTGCTGGACAGTGTTCAGCCGCATGAATGACAAGCTTGTCAAGTGCATCGAGTCGACATGACGGGCTGTTGTGTTCCCAAGTGCAGCGGATCGACGCGTAAAGGGCTTCGTTGTTTACGCTTCCCCCGGGACCCAGAGCGAAGGAAGAGGTGGGAAGCCCAAGTAAAGCGGTATCACTGTAAGGCAACGGATAGCTCCTACATTTGCGAGGTAAGTGTCAAGAAAGTTTAGACTATCGCATCGCGTTTTTCATAAATAAGAAAGTATTCTCTGATCCTCGCTCACGAACTAAGCACTGCACCGATGCTGTCTGAGTAACGTTGGCTTTGCGAGTGCGCGTCGCATAGGCTTTTGCCGTTTTGATCGGCGCAGTCTATGCCAGTAATACCCTTATTTTAAGGACTGACGAAGATGCTTCGCCGCGAAATAGTCTTACATTAGCTACAAATCGTCATGTAAACCACCTATATTACTTTATCACAGGAAGCACACATCGTGTGTGTCTCTTGTTTCTTTTTTTTATGTTTTTTTTTTTCGCTACTGGTTATTTGGGACTAAAGAACGCAGTGCTTCTTCTGGGGAGAGCAGCTGTTGTGTACGTGGCAAGCGAAGCATTGTGATTTTCTCTGATTTCTCAGCAGATATCTTGCGGATCTCAGGTTGTTACGTTATATAGCTGATTTTTTAGACGAATATATTTGTAGCCTGGTGCTCGTAAGCCGATGGTCATTCGTGCTCATTCCCGATCGTAGTGGGTACTGTGACGGTCTTTAAATGTCTGCGCACGGTATGCCCAGGTGTAGTAGAGTTAAGGGGCATCATGGGACCAAAATGTTTCGGCGCTTTCTGGCATGGTGTCTGTTGTAGCCTGTGCATTTCTTCGAAACGTGTTAAGCGAGGTAATACAGCCTTACTTCTGCGAAAATTTATTTATAAGCACTGTAATGGGTTCTCTAGCTGTATTTACAAGGCAACTTTTCATATCAATAACCACTTTTGTTGTTTTACTTGTACTTAGAAACACTTTGAAGAGGACCAGTACGAGGGAAATCGACAGGATGGGCGCCGTCTGTTAAAGTGAACAGCCTTACATTATCATGGACTATATTTTCGAAGTGAAAAACATTGCTAATCTGTATTTGATTGTCTTTGTTTCATTTACGGTTTTTGTACGCGATATGTATGCAGCGTTGTTTATTTTTTCAATGTAGTTATCAGTGTTCTAATGGCTATTTATAAAATGTTCTGTACTCGCCATCGATGTGTTTGGCTGATGCGACGTATTCGATGGTAGCTGATGTATTCTGGCTGGATATCTTGATTAATATTACCTGCGGTTGCGTTTTCTTGTTTGTATTCTTGTTTTCGGGTTATATTGTGTGTAATAAGGTTGATGTACTCACTTGAAATCCCCCCCACGTAATGAATAAATTAAAAAAAACTCTCCCTATCCCGCATTCTGTGTGTTGAGCCTACTTAGCGAATTTTTTTATCTCGTCTTTCAACACAACCTTCAGGCGCCACACCGTACGTATAATTTTTCATGTACATATCTCTTTCATGATTGGCTGTACTAGACATTACGAAGTAAATGTATTTTGTGCATCGTTTCGTTTCTTGTGTGTACTACGCAAGATTGACACAGACAAGTTACGTTACATGTTTCTCTACAGCACTAACTAAACCTTATTTTCACATCGCAGTTATTTTTACACCAGCTTAATCCTGTCAGCACACAGTTTTATGGGCAAAAAAAGCAAAATTGCGCGTAGATATTGTCAAATAATTGCAACGAACGCGAAGAGCACGCGCAACGCAAGGGAAACTAACCGCCGTGCGCGAGTGGCTGGCTACGGTAAAGGAGGCGTGACGTGTAAACCAAAATACAACAGCGAAAAAGAAAAACTTCCACACACAGGGGGTCGCAAACCTTATATACCAAGCATCGAAGCGCAAAAAAATTGTGCGTATTTCAAACATACACACGACATATTAAATGTGATTGAATTAGGCAATTGGGGCATGTTCCCGGCGCCATACATTTACGTCTTCGACCTTCGACGAGTTAACGGCTATTGGTTATAAATATGTGCAGATGCGATACCGATAAAAAAAATCCTCATCAAGGCAAAGCACTTGGAAGCGCGCCGCGAGTAACACTTTCTGAACGCAAGCGTAGCTGAGTCTGAGCTTGTGTGATTCATTATGGCGGCGCCAGCGGGGTTGTCTCCACCCTGAACGGCGGCGCTGGCATCGAGGCACCCTAGAGCAAGCTAAAATCCCTTGATGTAGGAAAGTACCGCCACTCTTTGTACTGTGCCGGCGGCGCGTGACCTCCTCGCCTCCTCCTCGCCCCTCGCGAGTCCCCTCCGCGGCAGACCGTCTTGCGCCGGTTTTCCTGCACGATGATTGGTCTCCCTGCCGTTGCCCTTGGAAACGAGCGGAGTTTGCGTTTCGCTTTTGTTTTTCTTTTTTATTGGCGCCATTTTGCGCCGTAGCTCGGTTGGCTCGGCGTATAGAGAACGTCGCACGCTAACATTGCACGCTGTTTCATGCACTGTCTGCTAGCGCTATGCCGTGCTTCTGCGCATATAACTGCAGCAAGAAGCGTGATGATGGTTATGCAGTTTTTACGATACCGCAAGGAAAGCGTCATGCGCTTGCATCGCACGTTGCATAAAAATGGGGTTCTCCTCAGAATGCTGAATATTCTGCTGGGACTCCATCACCTCGCACGTCGTCAACTGTTATTTAATCGGACATGTGCAACATTATACATTCTGCTTTCCACTGAACAAATATACCCTAAGATACAGCCTCTCGATCGCACCTCAAGTGATCGTTACGATCCGTTGCCTGTTTTACTGAAAATCGGAATAGCAGCTTGTAGAGGAGCTATTTACAGCTTCGATGTGTGTGTCAGTCACTTAATAGAATGAATGCGGGGCCTGAAAAAAATTAGTGGGAAGTATACCCGTGGTATTGCAGGTGATGAGCGCCAGCTAGTCCACATTTTAAGCCGAGACCCTTAATTGGATATGTTTCAAGGTGAGCATTGAGGTACAGAAAGTAACGTGACCTAATGAAGGCCAGAAACGAGTCAAATCATGTCCAGCCGTGTATAATAAATGATTATTGATTAGCAAAGTAAATTCATGACTGATTAACGATTGTATTAAGGTTTTTAAAGTTGATGAAGGTGGATTAAGGTTAAATAAGGAGGGCTAGGGTCAATTAAGGAGGGTTAAGCTGGATTGTGTGGTTTAGGATGGATCAAGATATAATAAGGAGGATTAGGGTGGATTAACGTCGATTAGCGTGCATGAAGGAAGATAAAGATGGATTAAGGTCGATTAAAGTGTATTAAGGAGAATTAGGGTGGATTAAGGTCGAATACGGTGGATTAGGAGTATTAAGGTTATTAAGAAGGATTAGGGTGAATTGAGGTGGATTAAGGTCTATTAAGGAGGATTAGAGTGGATTAAGGTCGAGTAAGGTGCGTGAAAGTGGATTGATGTGGATTGAAGTGAATTACAGTAGATTTTACAAGACTCGCATTCGCGTCTCTTAGGCGATAGCTAAGGACACCTGGTAATCTTTTTCAGTTCTTGAATTTGCTTTGAACTGAGCGGCCATGCACGCGTGAGTGGGTGACGATTATTATTTGGTTTCCTCACGGATACAGGCAATGTACAGGAGGCGATCGCGCACCCTTGCTGTTGACTTCTAGGCGGAGGCAGGGAATCTTCGCTTTAATAGCGAATGCGTTACAATCACCTTTCTTCGGTTTTGTTCTGTGGGTAAACCTTTTCCATCCATGTAACACGAGCCGATGTCATTGTATCAAGCGCTTTGATTAAGAAGGTTGATCAATAAATAATGATTATGGTAATGATGTAGCAATGCAGGGAATATTATGTAGGCAATAATGTTTAGCACTGCAGCGTATTAGCCACTTGTACTTGTATAAAGGATGTTTTATTCATCCTGCCTGAGTGATTAACTCTTATATAAATGTTTTAGCTACATTTCACTGAAGACCAATTTGAGCCGCGCATATTACAAGAACTTGAAAAAAAAAGCTGAAGCCCAACGCAGTTCCAGCAATTTTTTCCCACCGACCTATCGTGAAGCAAAGAAAGCCCCCTCGACAGCGGCATGAACCTTGAACTGACAGTAGTAAGTGATTGCTGCTGCTTGCTCCTTGTCCCGTTTCTAATAATTTCAGCAATAATGATCTCGGTCGCTTAACGACGCAGCCAACGACACTATGATCCTTTATGCAGAGCCTGTCGCCACCGCATGCTTGCCCGCAATCTAAAATGCGTCGGCAATAGCGCTCCCGCTAATCAAAATCACAATTTTACCTATCCTACTACATAACTTAACGGTATGTCGGCGTGAACTACCAAAATACTTTATCCAGAGGCGTTTCTTTTGCCTAAAAATATAGAATTCCTTTTTCTTCTTTCTGGGGTTTTACGTGCCAAAACCAGTTCTGATTATGAGACACGCCGTAGTGGAGGGCTCCGGATTAATTTCGACCACCTGGGGTTCTTTAACGTGCACTACAACGCAAGCACACGGGCGTTTTTGTATTTCGCCTCCATCGAAATGCGGCCGCCGCGGCCGGGATTCGATCCCGCAACCTCGTGCTCAGCAGCGCAACGCCTTAGCTGACTGTGCTACCGCAGCGGGTAAAATAGAATTCCTTCTCCCCTAGGTATACCGAGTATTTTTTAAGCTTCATTGACACCGACGCCTAAAGAAAAATCTGTAAATACCTTTCCTGAGCTTCTGTTATTGTGGGCGATGAGTGGCTGCCGACACCGCTTCATCGCACTGAACTTGCGCAACCGTCCTATTCAATGCAGAAACCACAGCGCAAAAGCTACTTTGACATTGAGACAAACACATGGACAGACGGTGCTCTCGCCAGTAATTCATTATAAGAAGGCACACTGAATATAATACCTGCGGTGCACATGCGCGCACATGCAAGAAAAAAACTGTCAAACATATAGAACGATCTGCCACAAGCAATACTACAGTCGGATACAACTTTAGAAGACGGCGGCATTTGCCCCTCAAAGGCGGAGGCACACGAGCCGGCACCAATAGGCGCGCACTTCAGGTGACGTCATGAGCCGGACGGCCGGTGTCCCCGCCGACGGAGAACATGCCTAACATGGCCGCCCTCTCTTCGAACTGGGCCGAGTCGCGGCAGCTCGGTGCGTCTCCCTTCGTCAGAGTGAATTAGAATTGTTTGTGGTGGTCTGTCATGCCGGAAATATTATTGTGAGCTTACGATGCACAATTTGTGCCGCGTGCGTTTGTTCTGAGCCGTGAGCCGGCGAAGAAAGATTGCAGCGAACATCGGTGGCGCTGCGCTGCGCTTCGTGTGGAAGCAGGATCCCGCGGCGACATGCCGCTGCAAAGAAACGTCGTACGTGTTTGTTCCGTAGTGTTTTGTTTTGCTCCTAAGTGAAGTCACGACGAGGAGAGTTCGACCATAGCTATGGTTCGACAAAGTCTGGTACCTACTGTGAGCGGCGGGTGTGTTTGTGTACTGTGCCGCTGCGTTTCTCGTCGGACGTGGTGAAGTGATGGAGCAAAACCATTATCAGGATAAATGAGAAAAGCGTGCGCGGATGAAACCAACCTGCGAGTTTCTCAACAGAAAAGATTTGTGAAAGAAACCTCCAACGCAAAGATTCGTTGCTGCCAGCTCAGCGTGCAAACGACCGATCGTTGGCAGCAGTTGATAAGATAGCCGCGCGTCTAGCGGCGTCGTTCGAGTGTTGTGTAGCACCGTCGATTGATTGCTTTCCACCAATGCTAACAATCAGTGACTAACACGCGCTGCTTGAGCGAATGTCATTGGATTGTTAATGGTCAGGTGTTTGGAAGCAGTGTTTGTTTCCTCAATGTCAGCCTGAATGCTAATTTAAAATTATGACTGATACACTGGTGCCGTTGCAAGGGAGCTTGGCATGAATTCGCGTCGCTGTGTGGCTTAGAACTCTTCGCTCACTGCACGCGCCAGCTGTAGAAAGCCTGCTGTGACACAATCGCGCGTAAGCTGTGCTGTCAGCGCTCGACTTGCTTTCCCACAACACAGCTTTGCGCTTTGTCGTGATATATGTCGCTAATAAAAAATTCCTATGACAGTGAAGGCAACAGAGCCAATATGTACATTTAGAAAAAAGTACGACAAAGTAGGCACAGCTGCTTGTGAACTGACTCTAATAGTTCTACTCGCGTCTGCGTTAAATGTGTGTGCGTGTTTTCTTGTGTGTTTGTGTATATTTGTTATTTTGCCCTTTTTTGTATTTTATATCTTAGTTTTCGCGCTCGCGTTTGTGTTCATGTGTGTGAATATGTGAGTTCTTCCGTGCGTGCATGTATTTGTTCCTATTTCTATCCTTTTATTTTTGCATTTGTTCTTGTAAGCATGCTGCAGCCACGACTTTCGACAATTCCATTAACTCGTCTCATTCAAAGCACCAAGTCCTGTGAATAGCAGGGCTGGTCTCTTCGATGTCATTAAAGCTATTCTCTCTTGTCTACCTTGCCTCCTCAGTCTGCCACCTTGCTTTGTTTTCTCCTACTATTCTGACCTTGCTTCTTGTGCAGCGTGATTAATCAACTTCCATCCAAAGAAAGTTCTATCAGCTGTGACAACAGAAACATTGACAGATACAAAATGTTAAAAGCATCACGTGGCTTGCACAGTTACTTCATCTCTTTCCCCTGTTAATGTGTTTATGCATCAGTGCATACGGTAGCTCACCAAAAGTGCACATGAAAAGGTGCCGTATTGTGAAACAGCACCTTGCTATGTTGTTGCATTCAGTCTTAATAAACAGGTTTTGCTGCCCGTCACATGTAGTGGTACACATATATAACATTGTGCAGTGGGGTATCATTTCCTGTCATGACGCTTTCATCATTACAAATGCAGTGTTCTAGTGAATGGAGTCCAGCAAAGCAGTGCTGTGAGAGCTTTTGCAACTTTCACCATTTATTACTTCCCCAATATCACTGTCTGAATCTGTCCGTCACTTTGCCTACGGCTTGTAATGAACAAAGTGACTCACTAAAACACGTTCAACTTTACTGAGCATTTTCCGGTACATAAATATGACAAAAAATGCTAGCAAAGATATTCACTTTAATAATTGTGCTTGCATTCGCATTGCTTGCTCGAGTCAGATTAATAAATTGAAAATTGAAATTTGGCTATGACAACACTTCAATTTTCAGTGCAGACTGCTAACGGAGCGATAAAGCGTGCTCCGACTAATTTCACTATGGGGCGCGTCTAACTCGACGGTGGCTGCCTGAATGAGTAGTTTGGCCCTCACTAAGCTAATGATGTTTTATATTTGTTCTCTTAATCGCATTACTTGTGTGAGCCAGATAACAAAATAAACAATGCAACCACATGAATGTGCTTCGGCATTCAAGCTGCTGACAGTGGCTGTCAGTTTGGTGAGTGGTGTCACCACCACTCGCTATGACATGACTGTGATTTACAGTGCAGACTGCTAACAGAATCATCAAGCGTGCTCTGACTACTGCTATTTCACTATGGGGCGCGTCAAACTCGACGGTGGCTGCCTGAATGAGCATTTTGGGCCTCACTAAGCTAATGATGTCTTATATTTGTTCTCTTAATCGCTTTACTTGTGTGAGCCAGATAATAAAATAAACAATGCAACCACATGAATGTGCTTTGGCATTCAAGCTGCTGACAGTGGCTCTCAGTTTGGTGTTGTCTGCTGCTATTTCACCACCACTCGCTATG
Organism: Dermacentor silvarum; assembly: GCF_013339745.2. NCBI lineage: Eukaryota > Metazoa > Arthropoda > Arachnida > Ixodida > Ixodidae > Dermacentor > Dermacentor silvarum. The sequence continues at coordinate 8,164,642 of NC_051155.1, read as the reverse complement.
ACATGACTGTGATTTACAGTGCAGACTGCTAACAGAACCATCAAGCGTGCTCTGACTACTGCTATTTCACTATGGGGCGCGTCAAACTCGACGGTGGCTGCCTGAATGAGCATTTTGGGCCTCACTAAGCTAATGATGTCTTATATTTGTTCTCTTAATCGCTTTACTTTTGTGAGCCAGATAACAAAATAAACAATGCAACCAAATGAATGGCTGCCCGAATGAGCATTTTGAGCCCGCCAACGATAATCAGGGTTAACAACAGTGTTTCAATTCAGATATGCCAGCATTTAAATGTGTTTCTATGCCACTTCTTAAATCGAGCACAATGTGTGCAGGACGTTGCTTATCAGAATTGAGCTTCTATTATAAGGAATATGCCATAAATGGAACTGCTTATTTATTTGAGAGGTCACGGAATGGATGGTTGGCTGTTGCGAACCCACCGGCAAAATTTTGGTAGCCCTAATAAGGGCTGTTCTTTTGTTAATAAGAAGCGTTTATGCTTCGTCGAGTGGCTCAATGCCAGACAGCTCACAGTCGGAGTCGCTTTCTTCAGTGTCATCTTCACCCAGCTGGATGATGATGGGTTGAATGTGCCCACTCCCAGACGTGTCAAGTCTGAACTTTGCCTCCAAGTCCATCACATGCTGAATGCTCTTCCTCCAGTCTTCCGCCGTTACCTGCTTGATTTTCTCCCTCAAGATGATGTCGACCGTGGACAGCTTGAAGTCTCTGTTGTCCGCAGCGATGCCATTTTTGACCTTGGCCCACACAAGCTCAATGGGATTAAATTCGCAGTGGTACGGCGGAAGCCTGAGTACAATGCAATCGGCCCTTACAGCTGTGTTGTCTACGATGTAGCTCAGAAAGCGTGACTTTACAGATGCCACCAGCTCAAGCAGCTGCTTCTTTATCATCCTTTCACCGTAGGTGATGTTCTTGCTTGTGAGCCACTCCTGTATCTTTTCCTTCTTCCAGGCCGTCGTCGGCAATTTCTCGTCTCGCCGGCTATGGTAAGGTGCATTGTCTAAAACAACGACGCTACCAGCTGGCAACTTCTGCAGAACGTCATTGAACCAGCCCTCAAAGCGATTGCCGTCCATTTCCTCGTGGTAGTCGTATGTCTTTTGGCCTCGGAATATACCCAAGCAGCCGTCGACGAAACCATCCTCGCTGCCGATGTGCGTCACGATCAGGCGCTGACCTTTCCCAGAAGGTTGTTTTAGACCCGTCGTCAGGCCATTTGCTCGAGCGAACAGGCGTCCGCGCTTCTGCACCACGGTGTCTGTCCACACGATCGACCGAGTGTGTCCCGCCGTCACCCATGTCTCGTCCAGGTAGAAGATCTTTCGGCTTTCCGCCCGGTAGCGCTCCACGTCGCGGAGGTAGCGATTCCGCCAATCGGTGATGTCATCCCGGTCGATAAGCAGCGAGTTGCGGCTTCTCTTTTCGTGCTTGAAGCCGATCTCGGCAAGCAGGCGACGCACAGTACACCGCCTTAGTGATGGTAGTTCCATACGCTCCGAGAACTCGGTAGTTACCTTCTCGACCGTCGGTATCTCGTTGCGGCGAAAGAAATCGTGCACACATGATCTCGGCGCGCACAACGTGAAGCTGTCAAACTTCGCGCTGCGTCTCCTCTTCTCCGCATTGCGTGGGCGCTTTCGCGAGGGCGTCGTCAGTTTGCCACCCGAAAAATGCGAAGCTTTAACTTCCTGCCTCACCCTGAACACAGTCCTTTCGCTTACACCAAGCATGTCGGCGACAAACTTGCTCGTGTCCTCCACGCTGCGTTCAGGCTGCCTGTTACGCCAAAACGTGGAGCAGTGGAAGATCATGTTGCGTGAATCGCTGTTCAGGATGTGGCCGCTCTTGTTCTTGCCGAGTCTCCTTGGTGGTGTGGTCATCGAGGCGACACAAGGCTCGTTCGGCAACAAAGGATCGCGTTCCGATGTCACCTCGCTGGGCTCCATGGCGGAAAACTGGCACGGAATGCCGCGCGCGATCGTTCGCGAACTCGCGAGATCGCAGGTTCGCAACCGCGGAAAAAAAAAGAAAAAAAAAATAATAATTGAAAATAAGCCCAACACCTTAAAAAAATAAGGTTGTGCAAACACACAAAAAGTATATATGAATCTTATGCTATTAAGCCAGCGACTACTACGCCCGGTGCCGTCGATCTTGCTCCGTAGCAGACGACGCACAGCGTTGTAGAAGGCACGGAGTTATTTTTCTCTCGCGATCCGGCATGTGCGGTAGCATTTCCATCATGATAGTTTTTACCAAACCACTCGTCAAGATACACAAATCTTATTTATACCGACAAATACGCGTTTTAGAAGCAGTCACAATTTTTTGAGTGGGACTATTTCTTTAGTCGCGGAGGAATTGGCTGCTGCGCTTCGGTCAACTGGGCGGGGCCTCCTGCTGTCTTCTAAAGTTGTACCCGACTATAGATCAGATGCAAAAAGTAAAGTAGTGTATCATGTGGCAGAAATATGCGTAGGATGGATAACCGGTGGACCATTAGAGCTATAATAACCGTGCCACAGGGGCAATGTAAAGTGCACTTTGAGCGAGTGCACTTCGCGGTTAGTGTCATTCGCAGGCTGCCACACGGCAACGCTTAGTGACACTGCAGAGCGCACTCGCCGGCGAGTGTGTTCGGCGAACTGTGTAGCCTCGTTAGCAATGCTTAGAAGATACATAAAGTGATATTGAAAAAAGAGTCAGGAGTAATTTTTATTAACATTGTTTTAAATTACTAACGTTACAAGATAATAAAATGTGCCACAGCGCAAAAAACAGCAGGAACAGCAAAAAAAACAAAAAAAAAAACGCATATCCACGGGGTGAATGATGATGAGTGGGCGAAGCTCCGGAGGGAATCATCGGTAAACCGTGAATCTTCCGTGTAATTCGCCCAGTCTCGCCGCACTAAATCGAACGATTGACTTCCACCAATGACACGCGCCATATGTGACGTCATTCCTATTTTATAACAGCGCCCTTCATTATAATTGCACCATCTCCCGCTTAAGGGGGCGCTAGCACAAACGCGTTAGAAACGTGCAGTACTCTCTAGTAAGGGGGAGAGGCCACAGCGTCTTACGCAGCCGTTTACACATGCCGGAACGTGCACCGCGTTTGCCGACGCCATCACATGACTGCTGAGAGAGTATAACGAAACGCGCTGCCCAAGGCGGTGGCAAGTCAAGTTCAAGTCGAGGAGCGTTTATGAATACGGGGGTAAGGCGGAGAGGCCACAGCGTCTTACACCAGCTTCTTACACGGGCCGTAATGCGCTAGCACAAACGCGTTAGAAACGCGCAGTCTTTCGTTAATGTTGGGTATTTATTGTCATCGTGGTGCGCGTGTCCATGTGCGCTTCGTGGTGTAGTGGTTAGCGCCGCGCGTTCGGAAGCTAGGGGTCCCTGGTTCGATTCCGCGCTACGGACACAACTTTCGTATATTTTTTTTCATAAAAGTAGACGTGGCTACCTACTACTACTACACACTACAGAGGAGGGACAGACCCACACCCTAAGGAGCTTCGCCCCTAAAAATAACTGGAGTGTACAACTCGCCTCAAAGCTCCTTTTACATTAGTGTGTGTCATTCATACAGCTTTAAGATGAAACCAACCTCCTCATAAACGTTGCCTTCAGCATTCTCCATGCTGTTATCACCATTTTTCAAAATATTCTACGCCACTGGGGTAGAGTGTACTAGATAATGGTCGAGTGGGCCGAACGGCGCTCTCCCGCTGAGGCGCCGCGTGTGGAAAAATTGTGCGAGGGCGCTGCGAGCGAACTGGATTGGGGCGGAGACGCGCTCCGCGGCATATTCAACGTACTTTCGCTGCGGGCGCCGAGGTCGATTGCGCATAGTACGCTCTTAAAATAGTGCTTTATTTCAACTGCAAATTTATGTTCACACCATCTTGCCAAACATATATATTTGAGGCATGGATTATACAACGCGTCGTCTTCAGTTTTGCTGTCGTTGTCAAGCGCGTCGTCTGCTAGCGAGCGCGCGTTCGCTACGCGGATGCTGGCGGCGCCCAGTTTTTCTCGCAGAGCATCTGTGTAGTACATTTTTGTAGCGTTAGCTACACTGGCCTAGCCAAGCCCGTTTCGCGCGGCACATCAAGAGCCGTGCTGCGCATGCGCAAGGATCAGTGATGTCACACGGCTTGCGCACCGGAGAGCCACCGGAGCCGGCACCTCTCGCGCACTCCGCCGCCGCCGCGCGCGACTCACCGCCGCCGGTCTGCGCATTCCAGAGGAGTGACGTCGTAGCCGTGGTAGACGCACTGGCGCCGGCGCGCTCGCTGTGCAGTCGCCGTCTGACACTGCGCTGGAGCCGCTGCGCTTCTGACTGGCGTTTGCCAGTGTGGTATAGCCATGGAGAAGGAGAGCGCAAATGCTGCTCAACAGCGCAGAAAAACGGACAAGCTTGACTCATCGGATCCCGAAGTAGTTGCCTGGCAATTAGCGGTTGAGCGTAGGAGGAATGAATACATGTGCCACATAATACGTATACCGCGTGTGTGTCATTGGAGCAGCAGTAAGCATGACAATCAAGCTAATCCTTGGCAATCTAGACAACCAGGAAAGCTAAGAATAATCAGCTGAACCTTTGCTAACGCTACGTATATCCTGGCATAGCCGAGCTAAGCCACTGCAACTTTTTTTTTTTATGTTTTAGTTGCTTTGGTGCGCCCATAACTCTTGACGGCGGGTACCAAAGGTAGTTTTAGCCAAGTGAACCATTGTTTTTAACACTGTCTTCTAAAAGCAACTGACATCTCTGCAACATATGAAGCTACGTACGAAAATTTTATTATTGATAGCGTGTCATTTTACGCGTGCTTCTTGTCGGTGGATATTGATCAGGAACAATAATCGAAGAAAACAATATTAAAGTGAAATAAACCAGGTTTATTAGCTGCGTGGCGCGAAGAATGACCGATGTATTTCTACGTAATTAAATCAAAGGGTACATTGAGAATGGTACAAATGATACAGTGAGAACTCCCGACCGTGCACGTTTGCATACGAAACACACGTATTAGTGAATACTGCACATAAAACTCTCATTCGCAGAAATAATATTCATGGCAGGCAATTAAAACTAATATATATATATATATATATATATATATATATATATATATATATATATATATATGCAAGTGTTATTGATATGCTGTACGACAGTCGTTTCCGTACGAATGTAACGCATAACCGCACTATTGCAGTCTCAAAGGTGAGTGACCGATGCAAGTGCGGACTGTTATTCCGAATGATTGTGCTGCCGGAGAGTTGTGGCTGTTGCACAGAGGCGCACTTCCTGAGAGAATTAACGCAGAGGTGTTAATAAGTCCGGCTAATAAGCTGCTAATAAGCCCTGCTAATAAGTGTAATAAGCTGTCATTCAATATAAATGCCCCGTTTTGGGGCAGCCTGTAAATCTGCTAACTTGATTCAGGCAAGGAACACTTTTTGGCAGTCTCACCATCTTTGCAACCCATTAAAACTGGGTGCCCCATGTGGTGGGGCACCCAGCTTATCTTCTTGAACGAACGCAGCAGATCTACACATATCTGTACGTGTATGTGAGGTACGCCATTTCTCTAATTGCTTCATCATTGTCGTTATGATAGTGCGTCGAATAACTGAAAGCAGCCGTTTATAATAAACAAGCTGCTCATTGGAGCTGACGGACATTTGGGAAGTTCAAACAAATCTGTGGCTTTCACGTGGCAAAACCACGATATGAGTTTGAGGCACCCGGTTTAGATATCCTCACCTCGGGCTTCTTAACGTGCACCTAAATAGAAGTACACGACTGTTTTCCATTTGTTCCCATCGAATTCCGCGACAGATTGAACCCGCGAGCTCCAGTTTAGCAGCGCAACGCCGTATCCAGTATACCGGGTGTTCGAAATTAAGGTTTAGGGAATTTTTAAAAATCTCCTGTGGCAGTTAGCACAATTCTCATTGATGAGCTGGGTTATTCGAAAAGGCGGACATTAGTTGCACGAGCATCGAAACACCTATTCAACTTATTAACAAAATTGATTAATGAACTTCTTAGTTAATTACTTTACGACACATATCGCAATTTACCAATTGTAGCCGGTGACGTTGCAAAACGCATCCACTTGAAATGAATTTCCAGAATGACACCAGAATGACACCGACCGCGATAAATGACCCCCTACCAATTACTCCGCATTCTGTTACGCGAGTAAGGCGGAAACTTGAATAGAATGTGGCGCTGCAGTTTTTTTTTTCACTAACAATGCTTCCCGTGAATCTGAGTACCCGCCGCACTCAGTTAGCTAAGGCGTTGCGCTGCTGAGGACGAGTTCGCGGAATCGAATCCCGGCCGCGGCGGCCGCATTTCGATGGAGGCGATATGCAAGAAGCCCGTGTGCTTGCATTGTAGTAGACGTTAATGAACCCCAGGTGGTCAAAATTAATCTGGAGCCCTCCGCTACGGCGTGCCTTATAATCAGAACTGGTTTTGGCACGTAAAAAATCCCAAAAGAAGAAATAAATCTCAGTGCAAGGTGCCGGATGGGGCAGATATGCTTTACTTGTTTGAAGCAGCAAGCAGGAAGGTTACATATGTTTCACCGTTTGCGTTTCGCAAGACCTACTGATGAAAAACTATATGCGGAACAATACACACGAGAGATACATGCTGCTTGAAGAACGAGAAAAATATTTGTTCTCCAAAGGGAACCGTACACTAACATAGTAGAATGAAAGCCGACACTGCGGCTGCAATGCACGGGCAATCACCGAGCGGCATTAAAAAATAAAATGAAGAGAAAGAAAGGCATTTATTCTTAAGACATATTGCCACCTGTAGGTAGTGGGTCGAGGGCAACAGTGGGTCGAGCCCCAGAGAATGATGGACACTGTCCTTACTGGACTGAGGTGGCAGGCCTGTCTTGTGTACCTGGATGATGTGGTCATCTTCTCTGAAACGTTCGAGCAGCATCTCCACCGCCTAAGGAGTGTGCTAGAAGCCATCCGATCGGCAGACCTCACACTTAAGCCCGAAAAGTGCCACTTTGGTTACGAAGAGCTGAAGTTCCTCGAGCATGTAGTAAGCGCCAAAGGGGTCCGACCCGATCCAGACAAGCTTGCCGCTGTGGCCGCGTTTTCAGCTCCTGCCGATAAGAAGGCCGTCCGGCGCTTCGTGGGTTTGTGCGCCTACTATCGCCGGTTTATTAAAGGCTTCTCGAAGATAGCGGAACCCATGACACGCCTTACAAGAGACGATACGCCATTTGTGTGGCATAATGAGCAACAGGCGGCTTTTGCTGAATTACGACAGCGCCTTCAGTCAGCACCTGTTCTTGCACATTTTGACGGTGATGCTGATACTGAGGTGCATACCGACGCCAGTAGCATTGCCTTGGCGCAATGCTCGTCCAGCTTCAAGATGGAGTGGAAAGAGTTATAGCGTATGCCAGTCGCTCCCTGTCCCGTGCCGAGGCGAATTATTCGACTACGGAGAAAGAGTGCCTCGCGGTCGTGTGGGCGATCATCAAGTTTCGCCCCTATCTCCATGGTCGTCCCTTCAAAATAGTGACTGACCACCATGCCCTCTGTTGGTTGGCAAGCATGCGCGACCCTTCAGGACGACTGGCACGGTGGAGCTTGCGGCTACAGGAATTTGACATCACCATCGTTTATAAGTCTGGCCGTAAGCATGAAGACGCTGACACGCTGTCCCGCGCACCCATTGGTCCTGCCAGTCAGGAAACAGAGGATGATGACGGATTCCTGGGCGCCATTAGTTCGTCGGACTTGAGCAGACGGCAGCGTGACGACGCTGAGATTCGACCGATCATCGATCATTTAGAGGGCCGCGACACAACCATACCACGCCATCTGTCTCGCTCGCTGACGTCCTTCTGTTTGCGAGACAACGTCCTGTATAAGAAGAATGCTCGTTCGACCAGCCGTGCTTACCTCCTGGTGGTTCCAAGGGACATGCGCGACGATGTCCTCTTCGCTTGCCATGACGAACCGACATCTGGTCATTTAGGCTTTTCACGAACACTCGCTAGAGTAAGCGAAACGTACTATTGGCCCGGGCTTTCGGCAAGCGTCAAACAGTACGTTAAAGGCTGTCGTGAATGCCAGCGCCGCAAGACACCATCCGTTAAACCGGCTGGCTTACTTCAGCCAATTGAGGCACCTCATACGCCTTTCGACCAAGTCGGCATGGACATTCTCGGACCGTTTCCTCTGTCTGCCGACGGCAACAAATGGGTGATCGTCGCGACTGATTATTTAACACGCTAGGCTGAAACGCAGGCAATCCCACGAGCCACGGCCTCAGAGGTAGCGCAATTCTTCATGCGCCACATCGTCTTGCGTCACCGTGCTCCCTCTACTGTAATAACAGACAGAGAGACAGCATTCACAGCGCAGCTTATGGACGAAGTTTTTGAATTAAGCAACACCAGGCATCGCAAGACGACCGCGTACCATCCGCAGACCAATGGACTTACCGAGCGACTGTATAAGACGGTGCACTGATGAAAAACTATGCTTTGACACGGCAGCATAGCGTCCAGCATCGTCTGAACTTCGCGACCGTAGAGAAGGCGAAAGGTCTGTTCATGTGAACAGGTGCTGACTGAAGGCGCTGTCGTAATTCAGCAAAAGCCGCCTGTTGCTCATTATGCCACACAAATGGCGTATCGTCTCTTGTAAGGCGTGTCATGGGTTCCGCTATCTTCGAGAAGCCTTTAATAAACCGGCGATAGTAGGCGCACAAACCCACGAAGCGCCGGACGGCCTTCTTATCGGCAGGAGCTGAAAACGCGGCCACAGCGGCAATGCTCGCAATTTCTGTCGCCAGATCGTATTATGGCTAGGGTTCCCGATGATGAACGGCGCTCAATTGTCGATCTTTCCCTGAAAGGTTATTCCCAGCGGTATATTGGCGCTTTAGTTAATAGGCCCCTGAAGACTGTGAACAGGATAATTCAAGCCTACAAGTATGAAGGTCGCATTCAGGATGCACCCCGCGCGCCCCGTCCTAAAGCTACCACAGACGATGAAGACGCCCTCATAGTTGCAGCTGCTGTTCGTAACACTTTCTTGCCAGCCCCAGCAATACGCGAGGACTTGGATTTGGACGTTTCGGACACCACTGTTCGACGTCGCCTGCGTACTGCGGGCCTTCGCAGTCGCGTCGCAGCGCAGAAGCCACTACTAACGGCGGCAAACAAGGACGCACGACGGCAGTTCACTCAGCTGCACGAAGCATGGACATCAGAAGAGTGGGGTCGAGTCATCTTTTCGGATGAGTCGACGTTTTCGACGCGACAAGACCAAAGATTGCGTGTTTGGAGACTACCAGGCACACGGTGAGGCAAACTTCCTGCTTTGAAAAGCAATTGTTTTAGTTAACGTCACAATGCCACGCAGGAACGACCCGGACAACGTGCAAGGTGTTTCTGCCAGTGGGAGATCGAGTGTGAACGTGTGGGGTGCTGTTTCAAGATATGGTTTAGGGCCCCTGCAACGTATACGTGGACACTTATCGTCGGAACAATACTGCAACATTTTGAACAATGTGCTGTTGCCATATGCGAGCAGTTTATTCCCAGACGGTGATTACCTGTTCCAACAGGACCGGTCACCGATACACACGGCGCGGGCTGTCAAGGAGTTCCAGGCGGAGCAGCACATGCAGCTACTGGAATGGCCTCTGAAAGGAGCGGACCTGAATGCGATAGAAAACGTGTGGGGCCGTCTGAAAGCTTCTTTGGCAAGGAAGCCCCTTTATTCCGCGACTTCGGACCAGTTGTGGGCGCAAGTCAGCAACGAGTGGGAAAGGCTGAAAGCCGATCGGGAATACATCGACGTCCAACACAAAACATGGGATCGGATCTTGCCTTACGTGACCTTCGCGTATAACACCGCCATGCAAGAGACGACGCGCTTCACGCCCTTTCGCCTTCTCTACGGTCGCGAAGTTCAGACGATGCTGGACGCTATGCTGCCGTGTCAAGACGCTGACCTACTGACAATTCCGACGCCGGGGAATTTGCAGAGTGTGCTGAGGAAGCTCGACAGCTCGCGCGGCTGCATATCGGCCAGCAGCAGCAGGCGGACGCACGACGCTACAACATCCGCCACAGGGACGTGTCCTACAACCCCAGGGACCAAGTTTGGGTGTGGACCCCCGTTCGCCGTCGTGGCCTCTGTGAAAAGCTGCTGAGCCGGTATTTCGGTCCGTATAAAGTGCTCCGCCGCGTCAGTGACGTAAACTACGAAGTAGTTCCGGACACATCATCGCAGACACGGAGTAGGACACAAAGACAACCGAGCTCAGACATAGTTCATGTTGTGCGCATGAAGCCGTACATTGCGCGTCCGTAACTTTTTTTGTAGCGTTAGCTACCCTGGCCTAGCCAAGCCCGTTTCGCGCGGCACATCAAGAGCCGTGCTGCGCATGCGCAAGGATCAGTGATGTCACACGGCTTGCGCAACAGGAGCCACCAGAGCCGGCACCTCTCGCGCACTCCGCCGCCGCCGCGCGCGACTCACCGCCGCCGGTCTGCGCATTCCAGAGGAGTGACGTCGTAGCCGTGGTAGACGCACTGGCGCCGGCGCGCGCTCGCTGTGCAGTCGCCGTCTGACACTGCGCTGGAGCCCCTGCGCTTCTGACTGGCGTTTGCCAGTGTGGTATAGCCATGGAGAAGGAGAGCGCAAATGCTGCTCAACAGCGCAGAAGAACGGACAAGCTTGACTTATCGGATCCCGAAGTAGTTGCCTGGCAATTAGCGGTTGAGCGTAGGAGACAACCAGGAAAGCTAAGAATAATCAGCTGAACCTTTGCTAACGCTACGTATATCCTGGCATAGCCGAGCTAAGCCACTGCAACTTTTTTGTTGTTGTTTTCGTTTTTTTTTCTCTCATTCCCTTCTTTGTTTCTACTTTTCATTTATCTTCGGGAGCTTGTTTCTTCGTTCCTTGACTGTGTCGGCATGACGTTAACTGTTTTTTGTGAACTTTCGCTTTACCTGCCTTCTTCTTTGTCTTCTACGCCTATCTTTTTTTAGCATCGAGGCGATGCTTTTGTTCAAAGGGGGGATAATGCCACCTGTAGGTAGTGGGTCGAGGGCAAGAGTGGGTCAAGCCCAAGAGAACGAAGAAGACCGCGCGCCCCTTCCCTGCTCGAGGCAGCCCCGACGGTCGCGGTTTCCAAGATCCAGCTGCTATTCGGTTTATAAAACCTTCAAAACTACTTCTCCAGGCTCGTGACAATATATACAGGTCATATTCGATTATGAACACCATTTGAGAGGTCTGAACGCAAATACCAGCGCGCGAAGTAGTGCGAATGACCCTGCCGAGCAGTATCGCCAGCAGTTTCCAACGGCGCGGCCTTGATGCGGCCCAATCCAGTTAATCCAGTTAAAGCCCCCCTTGATGTTAGAAAGTAGCGACACGCTTTGATCTACGCCGCCACACCCTCGCCGGCGCGGTCAACCTCCTCCTTTTCTCCCCCTCTTTCGCGGAGGCAGCGCATCCGCCACGCTGAATGGCTGCGGCGCGCGAGACTACCCGGTCAGGTGACCCTGACGTCACGAAAACTGCGCGGAACTTGCTTTCGCGCGCGTTTGGTTTCTCCCGCTCGCCATGAGCAGTCCAAGTAGTGGTCGCCCTGCCGCTCCGAACGTGTGTTTCCCAAGTTTTTCCATCCTTTCGTAGGAATCTGAGCTTCGTTTTCAGTGAAAATGCCTTGCTGCTGCGCGTTTCAATGCAGCAGCAGGTCAGAGAAAGGGCAAGCCTTATTTTATATCCCCCGAGGTGAACGGAATGTCGTGCGTCGGAAGCAGTGGCTCCATAACATCTGGAGAAGGGATTTCGCCCCTTCTAAGCACGCCGTTCTTTGCGAGGCGAATGTTGCAGCTTTCCTCATATTTGCAGATGAAGTTGTATGAAGATTTTAATGCTCTTCGCATAGCCGGACTCTTCGTTCAGTTCAATACAGAGCACCGATAACTGTGCATATAGTTTTGTTTCTTAAAGTGAGTCGGCTCAAATTTTTGTTGACTCTTCGACCCGTGACAAAGCTTTTTGTGTTTTCGCGCGTGCGTTAGTTTTCAAATGTATGTAATTTGTGAGTTAATGCCTGTAACTCATATTTTGTAGTTGTGTGCGTGTGTGTGTGCGTGTTTGTGTATGTGCGTGCGTGTGTGCGTGTATGTGTGTGCGCGCGTGTGTGTGTGTGTGCGTGTGATCCTTGCGCCTGATACTTGTGAAGCCAAGGAACTATTTTACTCTTATTGCGTGCTTATTGTATCTTTGCAAAGTTTCAATACTGCGAGCATTTCTTTTTCTTTACGTACTTTATGTTGCGAAGGCATGAACCGCAATATATATGTAGATAAGTGGTATTATGTATTATTCGCGCATGCTCATTAAGTACAAGCCACGCGCTTCTGATAATCTCCCTCAATTCTGATTAACTTGCCATCTTGAAGTCTGTAAGTTAATTATCAAGTACCAGTCTTAGCAGTTTCCGTGTAAGCAATCAGCCTTTTGTTGTTGTTGTTGTTTTTTTGAGAGAGAGACTTAGGTTACTCCCAGAGGTGATGGAATGTAATTTCTCGTCGTTTCATAGTGACGGAATACAGGCGCGTGTGTAAAGTTCTATGTTGGCTGTTTCGCAAACACAGCACGTATTTTGCACAGTGGCATTGGTACAAAGGCTTTTGGCCCACTCATTTTGGCGAATTCACTTTAAGTAAACTATCACATTTCTTCTTGGTTACCTTCTCTGAGCATTTTAAGAGCGAATATTGTGAACCAAATTCTAGTTTATACTCTACGCTGCTTATATTGTATGCACCCAATACACCTCCGCGTTACGGACTATCCAAGTGGCGACGTAGAGGTAAACAGCTCAGCCACTGCTTGGTACTCATTTTTTCGGAGCGCTTCCGCTTCTATTTATCGCAGTTCGATCGCAGCGCCGCCACAGTATTTTTCCACGTCGGGCGCCTCACTGCAAAGCTTGCGCCGCCCCAGCGGCTCGTCCCATTCGACCATATTCTAGTACACTCTAACTGGGGCGCGCAACTGGTCGAAAATAATGCGCCTCCATCGAATTCTGCGGCCCGTCCGCGGGAGCCCAGGCGCAATAGCGTGCCGTGCGCAGCGCGCGCAGCCGGCGGGCGAGAAAAATTGAGGAGGAAAGCGCGCGCGCGGAGGAGAGTGTCGCTGCTTTCAAGATCAAGGGGTTTTAGAGCAAGCCAGACTGCAGAGCCGACGGCGGAAGTGGCGGTAGACGCAAGAGGCAAACAAACTATGGTCTCCAAGACAGCACGATGCGCAATGTGAGCGAGCTCGGAGGCCATTTACAAAGCGAGCTTCCGGCGTTGCCGTCCGCGAGTGCCTCGTCCGCGTCCCAAACAGCGGATCGCTCGCGCGTGCTCCGGTCATTGCAAGTTGTGCAGCTTTGTACGGTATCATAGATACTGATGTACTCTTTCCAGACAGGGACATGCAAGGAACGCCTAAGTGCACACTTAAGGCCCGTCCACGTTACCGGCACGCCAACTCGCCGTACGCCGTTCGCGGGTCGCCGTTTGACGGCGGTTTCGCTCGGGAGCGGCGAGATTTCCTGCCGTAGACAGGATGGGACCGGGACCCTTTTGTGCTGCAGCCGTACAGCGAAGTGGCCAATCAGTGACCCAGGAGTGGTTACCCTGGCACCGACGGCAGCCTCACCGCCGCTGATCGTTCGGCGGCGCCGATTTCGTCGCTAGGCCTTCTCCGGCTCACTCGAAAGCTAAAGCTGACGGCGCTTCGGAATGAATCACCGACGCTCACAAGCCGCCATATTTTCTCACCTTTGTTGTCGCTCTTCGCTATAATTATACACAAAGAAGAAAATGCGCTGATATTAGCGGCGCCGTCGGCTGTTTTGCGGGCACAACCCAGGAGTCGGTCGTCTGCCGCCGGTAGCCGTGCACTGCAGCTGGGCTCGAAAAGTATCGGAGCTCTCGTTCGTGTTTAACGTTCGACAGTGGATATCGTGTTTCATAGACGAGGCAACCTAAAGTTTGCCCGCGCGGCACCAGCGCCGCCCACTCCCCTGGTGGAAGGATGGAAGTGTCGAAGGTCGTGCCGGGCCAGCGCGCGCGCGGCGCGAGCGACCGCGTGCATTGTTTTCGTGAAGGCGAGCGCTACCTCATCAACCAGGAAAGGTGGCACGCAATACTGCTGTGTTGTTGATTGCCACAAGAGCCTCGAAAAGTCGAAAGCCGTCCGTGAAGTTCTACAGAATTCCGGAGAGGTCGTACGAGGAGGACAGACGACAAGCGTGGATAACTGCAGTGCGCCGAGTCAAGTAAGTCACGTACTTTCGCATTCGCGTGCAATATCACGGCCGCTCGATAAAAACGCAATAATAATGTGCCTGTATTTAGCGTATGGCCGTTTGTTTAGACGTGTCGCGTAGTTGAATCGTACAGTGAAATCCGCCGTGTTAGCTTAGCGGTAAATGCATACGTGTAGGCCGCTAAGCTCGACGACGCGAGCTCGATTCCCGGCCACGGCGGCCGCATTTCGATGGGGGCGAAATGCAAGAAAGAGTTCTTGCCATGTGCTTTGATTTTTGTGCACGTTAAAGAACCCCCGGTGGTCAAATTTATTCCTGAGACCCTCCATTACAGCGTGCGCCTCATAATGATATTGTGCTTTTGGCACGTAAACCTACGAATTTAATTGATTGTACTGTTCGTTCACTCGCGATCGGCAAAGACTGGCTCAAGATAATTATATCCTTTTTCCAAACTCTGCAACTTAAATTCCTAGTTGTACAGGCAACAAACAGGGCCGCACGTTACTTGTCTTTTGTGTGGTGGCAATCCGTATTTAATGCAAGCTGCGGTCATCGCATGCGTCGGTAAGCGGCAGATCGCAAAGCAGCCGTCCGAGACGCGCGCGTTTTGTTTGTTGCTTGGCCATGCTTTCTGGGTTCACAATATCCAAGCATGTTTTAAAGTAATTGCCACCTTGCACATTCTTCCTGCTTCGCTCTTCCCGCCAAGAATCTTCGTTTTGTGTAGTAGCCGGCCATCGGTGTGAGCTTACTTTTGCTGCGGCGGGGCATTCGCCCGACGAGAAAGTATATTTGCTTTGGTGAGGCATGTATCGCTAATTCTTGCGCTCGTGCGGCTGGTCCCAAGGTAATCGCTGGTTACCCTGACCTGGGTTCATTTCGCGGAACAGTTTGTACGAGTGATTTCTCATGACCAGTGAAAAGATACCTCGCTCAATAATGCAATGAGTTGCCATGACTGTAGCATTGAATAAGGCATGATATACATTAAATATTTATACAGCCTGATATAAGGCATTATGCACATATGTAGTACTTACATAATTAATTTTGTTGGTTTATTGGTGCCAAATGCATGTGTTCATTCTGTTCCGACAGTGCTGATGCCACTCCCTGGGAGCCAAATTGAGAGCAGCCGTGTGTGCGCGCCCAGCGACCAACGAAACCAACCGCAATCGTCACCGTCTCTGCACATCTCTGCAAGCATGCATGACCGCTTTGTGACTGCACCACAGAGAAATAAAAGTGACTAAATGACTGAACTCGGTGTGTACCTCTAACTCGATGTCGTATACAATCTTGTTGGATACCTCCGACACCCACTTGGCTTTCACTGTCACATCACCGCCCACAATTTTTCAACACCACACACGTGTGGAAGCAGACGCTCCCCTTTCTTGAGGTTGCCGCCATGAAAAAAAACTGTTGGCGTCGGCAACCGTCTTGAAATCGCACTGCAGTCTTTGCATCGCTGTTCAGCAAGCAGGCGATCTGCCGCCTTCGAAAACGGAGCGCCGTGAGCACGAGCAGCGAAGGAAAGCGCGGGCGAAACAATGCAAACAAAGCGGAGACTGCACCGCGGAGCGACCGCGCTGCTTGAAATTTCTACATTGGGGGCGCTGTCAGGAGGCGCAGCAGCGCCTTCAGGCCATCGTTTTCTCGTCTATATAATGTAGAATTTACGCGTCACGTTATCCAAGCGGAAAGTATTTTGCGAGCAACAGAAGCTGCTGGTGATGCTATCCATGCTATGTGACTGGTGCTACGTTTTTCAGCACAGGCAGCCAGCATATATGTTTGCACTAGAGCTACGGACAATTTTTATGAAGTTTTAAAACTACAAGAAGTCCTTGCTTAGTAAAAAGAATTGTTCTGTTAGCGCAACATTTTGCAAAACTGACCGGCTAAATTCGGGGCCAAGGATCTGGCCACATTGCGCCACGCTTGAAATACGTCGAAGCCGAGAGTCTCTTGTGGTTGAGAGCCGCCAATAAACCTCGTTGAGCGTCCACGCCGCGTGCCGCCGGCCGGCGCCGACGCCGAAAATCCGTCGGAAATCCTTTCCTTGTGGTTGGGCCTTTACACTGCGCCGCGACACTTGCGCCGCCTACCGGCGTAACCTTAGAGAGAGAGGGAGATAGTGAGAGAGTTATATGCAATGATCTGCTGCGCCGCACCTGTGGCGGAGAGGGGGAGAGGGGAGGAGGAGAGGGCACACCTGCGTAGGAGAGGAGAATGAGGGAGAGTTGCGCATGCGTAGTGTGGGTGCGGACGCCGCGCGAAAGTCCGTGGGGGTATGGGAGGGAGGCGGGGCGGCGCTGTGCTCCGGCACCAAAGGCGTATCTTGCCCCTCAATCTCCCACGCGAAAGCAACACAGCGGGAAGAGGGGCGGAGGGGGGGGGGGGGGCTTCTCCTTTGCCAACAACTCCTTTGCGCTTTGCCCGGGGATGCCGGTCGTCCGCACCGTCTCTTACCTCCACACGGCTCTGACCTTTGTATGCGCTGTGCATTCGCCGCTCAGTTTCCGTTGAAGCGACAGACCGCGCAAACCTGCGCTTGCTGCCAGCGTTTAGACAGTCGTTGGCTGCGGTCATTCAGTGTGATCTATTCATGTTTGCTTGTGCGCGCTGACACCACGATTGTTAATGCAGTTAGTAAGCCAATGTGTCCAAGTTTATGCAGAAGATAAAACTACTATCCCTACTCCGAATAGCTCTCTACTAATTTGCTATCGCAATCGATGCTTCGCCGATGCTCCGGCGAAACTGCGACATTTTTAGTAAGGCACATCAATGCAAACAAATATGACTCAATAATTTGATCATACAAGCTCGGTCACACACACAAATTCACACTAAAATTTCACGGATACCACATGACCTCAAAGAAAGTTACCAGAAGCTGAAGGTGGCTGTTCTACAAACACTTCTGACAAGGTCACAGGTATCTTGGCGATTATACTATTTAATAAGGCTTACTGCAGGCTGGCTTCAGCGGTCGCAGACACAAAATGCACTGGAGTTCACATGTACTAAAAATTTAGTACGACATTTCTTTAGACTTTCTTTAACAGTCACAGACACAAATTAACCCAGAGTTCACAAGTACATAGGCTTCTAAGGAAGTTACTACTGTCTGGGCGCAGCCATTCATCCATCGTTGGAAATGCAGAACAGAAGAGATCATGGGTACGTTGGCGACAACACAATTCACTATGTAGTCATGCTGCAGGCTCATTTCAGTGGTCGCAGACACGAAAATGTACTGTTCAGACGACAGGTACTTAAGAAAGTTAGCGGGGGTTCTCTGTGGTCTTGCTTCAGTAGACCAGGATGATGGAAGGCAAACAGCAGGGCTGTAAACTATGCAAGAAACGCGTGTTAGAAATATGCAGAAAAATTACTATCCACCATGTGCATGTTAACCTGCACTTCTAAAACAGCAATCTGCTGGTTCTGATACGAACTTTGCTTCCTTGTAGCTTTATACAAACTAGCTGAGCTAACAGCAAATAGAAAAGTTGTGACAACTCCAACTCTGTGCAAGGATGAAAGGAATTCGCCAAATGTCTCTACGACTGCGTGTCTGTCAAACGAGCTGACAACAGTAAAAATGTCGCAATTTCGCCCGAAACGCGAAGCAGTGATTGCGATTAAATTAAAGTAAACCTTAGCTTATTAAATTAACAACCTTGGTGTAGTGCGCAAAGGGAAACATGAACACATCTTCCCTCGATGGCAGGGGAACTCGCTGTCGGCACACTGGCGTGATGAAGAGTGGCGGCTGCGACAAGCGATCGCTTCTTGCTGCTACAGCTACAACGCGTTTCCAGATCTTGCAGGGATAAGTTTACGCGACCTGCGACACTGCGCGGGAACAGCGCTCACGAAGCCACGGCGGTGCATGCACTCTGCGCATCGGCGGAATTTCGCCTGGAGTGTGCCTATGATTGATATTGCAATAAATATAATGACAATACGGGGATGCAACAGTCTCGTAGTTCGCAAGAGACAGTGTGGTATGAATTTCATCTTGTACAGCATGTCGCGCACACATGCCAGAACATACGTCAGCCCAAATGATAGCAAATGCGAGGGGAAAGAAAACTGAAGCAGCGCGGTTGCCCAACCCCCATATGTGAGTGATGCTGCCACTGAGGTACAAATGGCTACAAAGCTTCCGTTATTCGATCCTTACACGGTTTTGCGATTGCTCTTGCAATCACGGTTACGCAAAGAAAACGCAAAAGGGTAGACGAAGCTTAACCAACCCAGGTAATCACGAAGGCGCGTGACAGAATTGTATTATGTAACAGTGAACAGAAACAAACGTTCTCCACTACTAAAAATACGACAACGTGCGAACGAGCAATGCTCTAATAAGTAGCGTAAACGTTTAGGTCGTTACAGACAGCTGAGACGTAAGCTTGACCTCACCATCATACTAGCATGCACCCGATGCGCAAATAAGCATCAGTTTCACAAGTCGCCGAAAAGTTTCGTTGTTCCCAGAAACGCACGTGTTCGGCACGAGCGACAAAGCGGCCTTAAAGAAACACGTGGGAATTCAGTAGCACGGCCGACCAACCATCACGTGCCACAGGTGTTCTGATCGTGAGAGAAATGCCAACAAAAGTTCACTTATTCCAACCTTAGGTTGTTTTACGATTGCCCTAGCAATCGCGGTCAGGCAAACAAAACTCAAACGGCGGACGAAGCTTAAGCGACACGGTTAATCAGTGAGGGCGGGCGCCTGAGACATATCTCGCAGTGCACAAAGACAAACATTCCCTATTACTAATATCAAACAACACAACCACGTGCAAACGTGCAAGAGCACGTATCTGTTTCGATCGGTACAGGAAGCTGAGACCTAAGCTTCATCTTACTACAGTCGAATCTGAATAATTCGAACTCGAAGGGGCCCGAAAATTTGTTGGGATTAAAAGAAGGACGTATTTTTGAATTATTTGTGCACAATAGCACGATGCACGAACGGGGCGAGTCATGAAATATCGCAACGCGCAAGCGCATAGCGAGCGAGGGCCACGAAACTCCAGTAACGAAACTGCCCATGCCGGCCAACGCTCGCTTCCCGATAACGGCAGAAAACGAGACACCAGGGAGCGGGCGGCGCCGGCACGGCGACGGGCGCACGCAGAGACCGTGGAAGGTGAGGGAGGAGGGCGGCTGGGAAGCGGATTTGGCTTTGGCAACTCCGCCGCTTCGGTGGCTCCCCTCGCCCTCCCTCTCATCTCCCTCGTAGCTCCCTCACCTTCGACTGTCACCGTGCGCGCCCGCCTCCTTGTCGGCGCCGCCGCTCCAGCCGGCCCGGCGCCAGCTCCCTGAAGTTTCGTTTTCTGCCGTTATCGGGAAGCGGGCCTTTGCTGGCGTGGGCAGTGATGCCACGGCTGCTGATTTATCAGTAGATCTACTGATTTTTAAAATTTTCTGCTGATTCAGTGATAAAGCGCTTGAATCTACTGATTTTCGTGCTTTTCTACTGAAACGAAAGCAAAAGCTGCTACTTTTTCAGTACAGAGTTTATATTAATGTGATGCCACCTAGCGAGCGAAAAAAAAAACGCCGGCTGGCTTCGAGGTTAACATACATTCTTGCGTTTCCAGACTCTCAAACGTGGCGCAACTTCTGTCTTTGAGCAAAGTGGGGAAAAGGTGAGGTAGTGAATTTGTGTAAGTGGGTGCACTACTGTACCCCTCAACTATGAAACCACAACAACGAAACCAGAACTATTGAACCAGAACCAATGACTCTTTTCATGCGGCGCTTCGAGCGCCTACTCTGTTCGGCAGGAGAATAGGACCCTACTTGCTTACGTTGCTAGTTTATTTGCGTAAGCTATAACGGACTCATGTTTTCTTACTTCTGGGTCATCATCGTCATGATCAACCTATTTTTAGATCCACTGCAGCACGGAGGCTTCTCCCAGCGATCTCCAATTACCCCTGTCTGGAAGATGCTATACTCTAAAGCTTTCAGGTACTAACTACCATCTGACGCCATTGAAAAGGCCATCGGAGGACTTCACTGTTTTTAAATTCGTGCTTGACAATGGCTCTCTGGATCCCTGGGTTTTTCAAATCGACAGCTGTAATCAAATCGACAGCTGCAATCGACACAGAAACGCCAGGTGCCATCTTTTTTCTTGACAAGCACAACTGGGGATGCCCATGGGCTAGACGAAGGTTCGATAATGTCTTTTGCAGCCATCTTGTCGACTTCTCTTTGTATAATCGCCCGTTCAGCAGCAGAAACGCGATACGGACGGCGATGAATAGGGTTTGCGTCGCCTGTGTCGATTCGGTGCATGACAACCGTTGTCTGGCCAAGTGGGCGGTTGTCGAAGTCAAAAACGTCCCGGTACGATGCTAACACACGGCGGAGCTCATCAGCCTGCGCAGGTGAAAGGTCCGCAGCTATCATTTTGTTGAATCCACTGGTGGGCAAGCTGGTAGATCCTGCTGAGCACGTCGGACTCAAAGTCGCCTCAGATGTTAGCGCGGATATTTGACAGCCGTTGAGGGATGCCAACGTTGCAAGCACAATTCCGGATGGAAGAACACGGGCGGATAAGCCAAAGTTCAGCACAGGCAGATAAGCTTCGTTGTTGACAATTTCGACAACCGTGTGGGGTAGGGTCACATTGTGTGCCAAGACAACGTCAGTAATAGGGGATGCAACGTAATCCCCGTCAGCGACAGCAGGAGAGGGCGTCAAAAGAACATAAGTTGTGGATTGGGGCGGTAATCGCGCGTACTCTGAAGAACACAGCTGCGTAGGTTTAGCAGGAAGAGTCTCTGGGGCAGAAGGGAGTTCAAGTTGCAGGACACCGGTGCCGCAGTCCACGAGGGCTGAATGTGTCGACAAAAAGTCAATGCCCAAGATCACGTCGTATGGGCACTGCTCAAGCACAAGAAACTGAGCGCTCGTCGTATGACCAGATATAGTAACGCGGGCAGTACACGTTCCAACAACAGCCGGTGTGCTTCCATCGGCAACTCTCACTGTACGTAGCCCGGCGGGTGTCAGGACTTTCTTCAGCTTCTCACGAAGACTAGAGCTCATCACCGAGATCTGTGCACCAGTGTCGATAAGGGCCGTAACACTAACACCGTCGAGTTGGACTTCGAGCAAATTAGAGCGGGTAGGAACAGTCAGACGAGGATTTCGAGGCCGGGTCGAGAATGCAGCGTCACCTCCGGGCGCTGCACTCGTTAGTTTTCCGATGCGTAGCGTCCAGCGGTGGCAGGCGACGGGAAACGGCGGGCTTGCGGCGAGCGAGATCGGGGCTGGTGACATTGCTTCTAGTTCCCGACGAACGATCCGTGTCAAAGTGTTCGAAACCGGCGACTGCAACGTAGGTAGTGGTTCCTCACATGATGACGATGCGGCAGTATTGGGGAGCCTGGTGAATTGCTGGGCGATACGGCGGGATTTAGCTTGTTCGAATCGCCGACACTGTCACAAAAGCATCCACGGTGGCGCAGTTCCTGAATACTAAGAGGTTGAATGCGTCATCGGCGATTCCTTTGAGTATGTGTCCGATCTTGTCCGCTTCGGACATGTTACCGTCAACTTTACGGCAAAGCGCTAGAATATCTTGAATATACGTAATGTATGATTCAGTAGATGACTGCGCACGGGAGCCAAGTTCTTTTTTAGCGGCGAGTTGACGGCCCAAGGGCTTGCCGAACAAGTCATTCAGTTTTTCTTTGCAAAGGTCCCAGCTGGTCAGATCGTGTTCATGCGTCTCGTACCAGACGCGCGCGGTTCCTTTCAGATAAAATATCACTTTCGCCAGCATAAGCGTATCGTCCCATCTGTTCTGTTTGCTGACACGCTCATACCATGAAATACAGTCCTCGACGTCCACGTTATCTGTGCCAGAGAAGGTGCCCGGATTTTGCGGAAGTGATAAGATGACAGACGGCGGGGACGGCTGCTGCACGGTAGGTTCTGGCGCGGTGCGTGCTTCAGTGGCCATCACCGAGGGAACAACGCGACGACCACTTCGGAGTTCCGTGCTTGGGTGATGGGGATGAACAGGCAGCGTACCCCGCACCTCCACCAGAAAATGTTGCGCAAAAACGTATATTTACAAATATTTACAAAATAGGCGAGTAGCACAGGCGTAGCAGCAACCAGCCAAGGTGGCGAGGAGCAACCTCCACTTCCTCTTCTTCAGTGCCGGCCGAATGCTGACCTCTGCTTCGGTGCCGGTCTTCTTCTGTCTCGCGGCAGTATCACCAAGAATCTCGGGGTCAATTTTTGTTCTATTTCTTCGAAGCTACAATACTACAACAGAGCGCTGAATTCGTGGGCTCCTAAACTGACAACAAAAGTTGAAATTAAAAATCTACTGATTTCTACTGATTTTTTGCGAAAAAATGTACTACTATTTTTTTATGTGTCGTGGCAACACTGGGCGTGGGTGGTTTCGTTGGCCGGACTGGGACACCGCCGCTGCTTCCCTCCGCGCCACAACCGCAGCGTGCAAGGTCAACACGTGACTACAAAATAGAGAAAGGAGAAGGGTTCACTGCCATTTTCTCCGCGCGGCTGAGACGTCGGCACGTACACGCGTGTTCCGGCGCATCGCAGAAACGGCGACCTGGCCATTTGCGAGACGATGAAGTTTCCGCCGCGTTTTCTTTTCTTTTTCTTTTTTTGTTCGCGCAGCACTGAGGTGTCTCTCCTAAGCTTTTAGTCTGCTATGGCGTGCCGGAGCAATGCCGGTCGGAGGCACCGAGAAACATGCATGGTACTCTTTGGCACGAATATACCGGCCGTAAAGACAAGCGTGGTAAAATTCATCAGCGCTGCCGGCCAATTAACCATAACGTGCAACAAGTGCTACGATCGTGATACAGATGCCTACATCTGCATTCCACTTCCCATGTTCGCGTTCTAACCTGCACGCTTGTTCTCTGATTGCAAGAGCTGCGACCACCTGTTCCATCATCCTTGAAAACCGAGATTTCCACGTTTTGTATCGAATCCCCCTCCTCTCTGCAACGCACTACGTGGCGTTCAGAGTTTTGAAATAAATAAATAAATAAATAAAAATTAAATAAGTTCAGATAATCCATCCTTACACAGTTTTACGACTGCTATCGCGATCGTTACGCAAACAAAACGCCAATGGCAGACGAAGTTTAAGTGACACGGTTAATCACTACGAGTACGTGGCAGTCAGCTCAGGCAAGCTTTCATATAATAAACAATGCCACCGAGTGCGAACGAGCAAATTAGCGCAACGTTTCGATCGTTACAGAGCTGAGACGTGAAGTTGACCTCAGCACCATACTAGCATACATCCGACAACGTGTAAATAAGCAGAAGTCTAACAGGTCGCCCAGAGGTTTCGTCATTCCGACAACGTGCGCGACATTATTTGCCAAAAACAAATAACAGCCCTAAAGACGCGCGTGGTTAAATTCAGCAGCGCGACCGGCTATCACGTGCACACCGATCGTGATCCAAATACCTACAAAAGTTCAGCCATTCCAACCTAATGCACATTGCTCTCGCAAACGCGGTTACGCTAACAAAACGCGAACGAAGCTCAGGCAAGGCTATTCGGCTACGTTCACACTTGGGAAGCGGCAAGCGGCCGGAAAATCCTTTCCGCGCATGCATGTCCAAGTTGTTCACATTTGGTGCGTTACCGCCGCGGCCGCCGCGGCCGCTTTCGCCTACGTCCATCTAGTCCGCGTACGTTTGTCGGCGTGGTGGCGCTCATTATCGCACCATTTCGAGCGGTATGTTCATTCATTGACCCACCCGTCATCAAAAGTGATCATTTCGCGCACCTTCGCGTGTCATCTGCGACCTTCGGTAAATTCCTCGTTGGCGTTCCTTAATTCTCCTCACACGGTCGCGGTAGCGCCGAGTCACAGGTACCGCTTGTCTTTACGGCTGGTACCTAGGCCTAGGCGTGATTGTATTTCTTTAATAGCTTTTATTTAAAGGTTGTAATAACATTTCATCATTTCGTATTATTGGCGGCGCCTCCAGTACACCAAAGCTAGAACCCGGGCTGACCCTTGTGTTGGGGCTCGTCGAAGCCTGCGCGTCCTACGTGAGACCTACGCTCCGAATCTATCGTCGCGACGAGAAAAGCACCCCGCCACGAAAAAAGCGCCCCGCGACTTCTGCAACATACAGCGCCCGTGCAAGGAGAATTACGGAGCGCCAACGAGGAATCTGCCCAACCTTTTTCTGCCATGGAAGCGGGAGAAGGAATTGTTTTTTATACTTCTACCTACTTGTTTCCTAGAAATGGACAATGAATAAACGGAAGGAGCGGACACCTCGGAAGCGGCGGTGGTGGGCTCGCCCGGCTTTGCAAAAGCACGAGAAGTTGGGCCACGCCAAGCAGTGGTGCCACTGACGAACTGAGAATTGAACCAATAGTTGGAGCAATTGTTGGAGCAGTCTGGAGCATCCGGATACAGATTTCGGGGCACTTTGCAGCTAATAAATTCCAGCTGCTGGACACGTCCTAAGCTATTTCAAACACTTGAAATTGAGAAGCGTTATTCCAGAAAGTATTTGCTTGCTGTAAAACAATGTTGCTCTGCCTCTAAATAATAGATGAGTTTCCCTTTAATTTAAATGCAGACAACAAATCTGTTCACGCAGCGTGACATAATTAGTTTATATCAAGTTTAGTGAAGCTGCCCAGATGTTGCCTTCTACATCGTATGATTTTTTCATTGACAGCTGACACTTTGTTATGTTTTCAGCAATTGGCTCTAGCATCAGTCAGAAACACCTGGCCCGACTCAATGTCATCAATGCTTTTCTGAGCCATCTTGATGAGCCCCTTGTGGCGACGCTCAGTCATTGCTTCGGACGACACCGGGTCAACGGTCTGTTTTTCCTCGTAAAGCTGAAGCCTCTGTTCAGAAACTGGCCGATTCGCAACTGGCGTCGACCGATTATTTCGACTTCAGCAATTCAAACAAGCTCGATTATTCGGATTACTATGAGGCACCATCACTGGCCCATAAATTCAAAGTATAAGTACGACCGAAATTTCGGACACCTTATGGTACGCCATTCCATATAATTCGGACTCCGCCTGCACGACTGCATGCTGGTTTGACCGCCGAGTTGAGCGGACATAGCAATATTTTGGCGTTGATACGTCGCTGGCATCGTCGCAGCATGGTGGTCGGCCATATTGCCGACACCTCCTGGAAACCGAAACTAGCGAAGCCTAGTTGATCCAGCGCCGACCGCGCCCAAACCGTCGGGCAAGCGAACTCCGGCAAGCCATTCGGGAGTGCATTCGGGTTGGCTCGTGCATTCGGGAGTGCATTCGGGTTGGCACGCGTTTATTCATTGACGTGTTAACTAGCGACCGGTGGCGGCGACTTACGTTGTTTAAGCGGCGCCGACTACACCCTCGATGTCTCCGCCGACGAAGACAGTTACTGTTTAAAACACACACACACACACACACACACACACACACACACACACACACACACACACACACACACACACGCACACACACACACACACACACACACACACACACACACACACACACACACACACACACACACACACACAACACTATATGCCGCCCTTATCAACCGCCATTTTCTGCCGGCTGATACCATATAACGCACTGGTAGCGCCGCTCTTATACCACTGACCAAGCGCAAGCAGTGGCAGCGGAAAAGGCATCGCTACAAAATCAATCGCGGTCCTGTTACCAAAGGTTGAAGATTCGGTGCATGCATGATTTGTACTTTCGTCTTTTTGTGGCGACAGCATCACTCCTTCGCCTCTATACTGAAACACTGCTGTACCCGGCAGTCCTAAAACATTTCGACCCTGCGTGCACAGGGAAGTGTCCACACTGTGAGGAAGTCTTCGGACATTTTCCACATGGTGTGGGTATGCCAATCCGGCCCGCACCTTCCCCCTATACCCAACCCTACCCGAGAGGACTGGGAGGCGGCCCTGCTCGGCTGCTCCGTACCTGGCGAGTCAGAAGGCAATGGTCGTGCGTGCCCAAGTCGCGGCTATAGCCAATGGGCTCCTGTAATGAGGAGCCCACCTAGTGTTTATAAGTAACGTCCCTTAAGGATCGCTCCACACCCTCGCTGTCAATACTTCGGCCAATAAAGTTTTTCAGTCAGTCCGTCAGCATCACAATGCTAGAGACACGGACTGCCCAGATCGTTGGCAAGCGTACGTGCGCGCAGGACCGCGTTGACAAACTTTGACAGCCACGCAAACGTTGACAGCCACGCATTGCTCGCGAGCCCCATCCGTTCATTATACAACTTCGAATCGAAACCATGGAGCAGTCCTTTACAGCGTCAATTCGAATGCCTGTAATATACTCGAGGCACCAGAGTGCAGCGTCGGCTGACTGGAAGAGGAAAATCGAACTACAATCTGCATGACGATATCCTGAACCATAATGGTGTTTAATCGTGCAAACATTCTGCGCGTAAATCCATAAAAGCCACCTCGTATACTCGCCTCCTAAGGAATAAGAGTGTACGCAAGCCTCACATGAATTCACTCGAGTTTTGACCACCTTCGGTGAATGCAGATATTTTCAATGTGTCATATACCACTTGTCATATAGCGTCTTGCTGGCTGCAACCACATGCATTGTCTAAAGACATATTTCGCCCAAAACGTTGCGCCGGGCAGGTGTGAGCAGATCGGTCACAACGGTTCCCCAAGCAGCAAGCAGCGCTAAATTGTTCAACTGAGCAGAGAATGTAGCACTGAAAAGAGGACAAATATTGGTCCACGCTTGTTTGTGTGCAGCAAACAGCTTAAAACCTCAATTGCCTTCACTTAAAATGAACACTGCTTTAACTTAACCGGTTAAGAACGGCCTAATTTTGAGAAGCAGTTCCAAAAACAAACGGCACTGGCAGAATCTATGCCGCTGTGTTGTTTAGCTCTGGTGCAACTGCCAAACGTTTCTGTGAATAAATGCAAAAAATTCGATATTTTGCCATGAGCACCTCGTCGGGAGCAAACAAGTTAGAGCGGGACGGTATAGAGGCTTGGGCTTGTTTTTTTGCGCTGTTTCCCTATCAAGTTAGAGCGGGTTATAGTCAAGGTAAATGTTGAAGTCATTTGCAGCCAGCGTATTTGATATGCTTGTTGCAACATGGCAAGTATGGTTGCTTAACTGGATTGTTCTATCCTACGTTTTCGCGTTTATGCTGTTATTATCCACGTGAGCTACCGCTGCAGAGTGTAGAACTGCGCACGGAAAACCCACAGCGCTCTGGACTGAGCTTCGTTGGCCGGCATTGTAACGTTGCCTTTGAGAAATATATTGTTGTCTAGGAAAGCTCTTTCAATAAATTTTGACAAACGAAGATATCGCAAAAACGGCAGATCCCATGCCCTGTGGGAATCGACGTTATGCGAAGCGTGCGGGGGAGCCTACTAAGTTAATGAAACGAGCATCATAGCACCGAGACGTAGGCGGCTGTTTCATGACTTACACGAGACGCATATCATGATATCGCATGAGTCCTCAGGAGTACCTTTAGCTATGCCTAAGAGACCTTAAGGCGAAGGCCTTAGTCATGCTCATGCCTATGACCTTGACCATCAACCTCTAGCGCTTTCATTCACTTCGTACCACATCCGAACCAATTCCATTGATTTTTATGTTAATCGTTTTCGCCGAGTCACTGTCCATTTTGCTGATTCATGATTCTAATTATGACTTCTACCATTATCTTTTAGTGTTTCCTTTACTTAGTACCCACGTTAGAACCAATTTCAGTGGTTTTTAGTGTTATTTTTTTTCGCTGAGTCATTGCCATTTTTGCTGAGCCATGCTCATGACTATGACTTCTACCATCATCCTTTAGTGTTTGATTCACTCAGCGCCCACGCCCGAACCCATTCCAGAGGTGTTTGAGGGTTAATAGCATTTCGCAGAGTCCTTGTCATTTTGTTGAGTCATGCTCATGACTACGACTTCTACCATCATCCTTTAGTGTTTCCTTCACTTAATACCCACATCCGAACTAATTTGAGTGGTTTTTGAGTGTAAATATTTTTTCGCCGAGTCGTATTTTTTCGGCGTCATGCTCATGACTACGACTTCTACCATCATCCTTTAGTGTTTCCTTCACTTAATACCCACATCCGAACTAATTTGAGTAGTTTTTGAGTGTAAATATTTTTTCGCTGAGTCGTATTTTTTCGGCGTCATGCTCATGACTACGACTTCTACCATCATCCTTTAGTGTTTCCTTCACTTAATACCCACATACGAACTAATTTGAGTGGTTTTTGAGTGTAAATATTTTTTCGCCGAGTCGTATTTTTTCAGCGTCATGCTCATGACTACGACTTCTACCATCATCCTTTAGTGTTTCCTTCACTTAATACCCACATCCGAACTAATTTGAGTGGTTTTTGAGTGTAAATATTTTTTCGCCGAGTCGTATTTTTTCGGCATCATGCTCATGACTACGACTTCTACCATCATCCTTTAGTGTTTCCTTCACTTAATACCCACATCCGAACTAATTTGAGTAGTTTTTGAGTGTAAATATTTTTCGCCGAGTCGTATTTTTTCAGCGTCATGCTCATGACTACGACTTCTACCATCATCCTTTAGTGTTTCCTTCACTTAATACCCACATCCGAACTAATTTGAGTGGTTTTTGAGTGTAAATATTTTTTCGCCGAGTCGTATTTTTTCGGCGTCATGCTCATGACTACGACTTCTACCATCATCCTTTAGTGTTTCCTTCACTTAATACCCACATCCGAACTAATTTGAGTGGTTTTTGAGTGTAAATATTTTTTCGCCGAGTCGTATTTTTTCGGCATCATGCTCATGACTACGACTTCTACCATCATCCTTTAGTGTTTCCTTCACTTAATACCCACATCCGAACTAATTTGAGTAGTTTTTGAGTGTAAATATTTTTCGCCGAGTCGTATTTTTTCAGCGTCATGCTCGTGACTACGACTTCTACCATCATCCTTTAGTGTTTCCTTCACTTAATACCCACATCCGAACTAATTTGAGTGGTTTTTGAGTGTAAATATTTTTTCGCCGAGTCGTATTTTTTCAGCGTCATGCTCATGACTACGACTTCTAATATCATCCTTTAGTGTTTCCTTCACTTAATACCCACATCCGAACTAATTTGAGCGGTTTTTGAGTGTAAATATTTTTTCGCCGAGTCGTATTTTTTCAGCGTCATGCTCTTGACTACGACTACTACCATCATCCTTTAGTGTTTCCTTCACTTAATACCCACATCCGAACTAATTTGAGTGGTTTTTGAGTGTAAATATTTTTTCGCCGAGTCGTATTTTTTCAGCGTCATGCTCATGACTACGACTTCTACCATCATCCTTTAGTGTTTCCTTCACTTAATACCCACATCCGAACTAACTTGAGTGGGTTTTGAGTGTAAACATTTTTTCGCCGTCATATTTTTTCAGCGTCATGCTCATGACTACGACTTCTACCATCATCATTTAGTGTTTCCTTCACTTAATACCCACATACGAACTAATTTGAGTGGTTTTTGAATGTAAATATTTTTTCGCCGAGTCGTATTTTTTCGGCGTCATGCTCATGACTACGACTTCTACCATCATCCTTTAGTGTTTCCTTCACTTAATACCCACATCCGAACTAATTTGAGTGGTTTTTGAGTGTAAATATTTTTTCGCCGAGTCGTATTTTTTCAGCGTCATGCTCATGACTACGACTTCTACCATCATCCTTTAGTGTTTCCTTCACTTAATACCCACATACGAACTAATTTGAGTGGTTTTTGAGTGTAAATATTTTTTCGCCGAGTCGTATTTTTTCGGCGTCATGCTCATGACTACGACTTCTACCATCATCCTTTAGTGTTTCCTTCACTTAATACCCACATCCGAACTAATTTGAGTGGTTTTTGAGTGTAAATATTTTTTTGCCGAGTCGTATTTTTTCAGCGTCATGCTCATGACCACGACTTCTAATATCATCCTTTAGTGTTTCCTTCACTTAATACCCACATCCGAACTAATTTGAGCGGTTTTTGAGTGTAAATATTTTTTCGCCGAGTCGTATTTTTTCAGCGTCATGCTCTTGACTATGACTACTACCATCATCCTTTAGTGTTTCCTTCACTTAATACCCACATCCGAACTAATTTGAGTGGTTTTTGAGTGTAAATATTTTTTCGCCGAGTCGTATTTTTTCAGCGTCATGCTCATGACTACGACTTCTACCATCATCCTTTAGTGTTTCCTTCACTTAATACCCACATCCGAACTAACTTGAGTGGGTTTTGAGTGTAAACATTTTTTCGCCGTCGTATTTTTTCAGCGTCATGCTCATGACTACGACTTCTACCATCATCCTTTAGTGTTTCCTTCACTTAATACCCACATACGAACTAATTTGAGTGGTTTTTGAGTGTAAATATTTTTTCGCCGAGTCGTATTTTTCAGCGTCATGCTCATGACTACGACTTCCACCATCATCCTTTAGTGTTTCCTTCACTTAATACCCACATCCGAACTAACTTGAGTGGTTTTTGAGTGTAAACATTTTTTCGCCGAGTCGTATTTTTTCGGCGTCATGCTCATGACTACGACTTCTACCATAATTCCTTTAGTGTTTCCTTCACTTAATACCCACATCCGAACTAATTTGAGTGGTTTTTGAGTGTAAATATTTTTCGCCGAGTCATATTTTTTCAGCGTCATGCTCATGACTACGACTTCTACCATTATCCTTTAGTGTTTCCTTCACTTAATACCCACATCCGAACTAATTTGAGTGGTTTTTGAGTGTAAATATTTTTTCGCCGAGTCGTATTTTTTCAGCGTCATGCTCTTGACTATGACTCCTACCATCATCCTTTAGTGTTTCCTTCACTTAATACCCACATCCGAACTAATTTGAGTGGTTTTTGAGTGTAAATATTTTTTCGCCGTGTCGTATTTTTTCAGCGTCGTGCTCATGACTACGACTTCTACCATCATCCTTTAGTGTTTCCTTCACTTAATACCCACATCCGAACTAACTTGAGTGGGTTTTGAGTTGACAGTTGACAAGAACTTTATTAAAAGGTCCTGAGGAAAAAGATTGGGGGAGCCGAAGGCACCCCAATCAAGTTGGTGGCTCCGCCCATGACGGAACCAGGAGCTGGTGACTCTCGGCGACGTCGCGGGCCCTCTGGACGGCCTGTCGTTGATGCGTAAAGTCCGCGCTTTGCAGTAGGGCGTCCCACTTGGACTTGTCGGGTTTTCAGTGTTAACATTTTTTCGCCGTCGTATTTTTTCAGCGTCATGCTCATGACTACGACTTCTACCATCATCCTTTAGTGTTTCCTTCACTTAATACCCACATCCGAACTAATTTGAGTGGTTTTTGAGTGTAAATATTTTTCGCCGAGTCGTATTTTTTCAGCGTCATGCTCATGACTACGACTTCTACCATCATCCTTTAGTGTTTCCTTCACTTAATACCCACATACGAACTAATTTGAGTGGTTTTTGAGTGTAAATATTTTTTCGCCGAGTCGTATTTTTTCGGCGTCATGCTCATGACTACGACTTCTACCATCATCCTTTAGTGTTTCCTTCACTTAATACCCACATACGAACTAATTTGAGTGGTTTTTGAGTGTAAATATTTTTTCGCCGAGTCGTATTTTTTCGGCGTCATGCTCATGACTACGACTTCTACCATCATCCTTTAGTGTTTCCTTCACTTAATACCCACATCCGAACTAATTTGAGTGGTTTTTGAGTGTAAATATTTTTTCGCCGAGTCGTATTTTTTCGGCGTCATGCTCATGACTACGACTTCTACCATCATCCTTTAGTGTTTCCTTCACTTAATACCCACATCCGAACTAATTTGAGTAGTTTTTGAGTGTAAATATTTTTCGCCGAGTCGTATTTTTTCAGCGTCATGCTCATGACTACGACTTCTACCATCATCCTTTAGTGTTTCCTTCACTTAATACCCACATCCGAACTAATTTGAGTGGTTTTTGAGTGTAAATATTTTTTCGCCGAGTCGTATTTTTTTAGCGTCATGCTCATGACTACGACTTCTAATATCATCCTTTAGTGTTTCCTTCACTTAATACCCACATCCGAACTAATTTGAGTGGTTTTTGAGTGTAAATAATTTTTCGCCGTGTCGTATTTTTTCAGCGTCATGCTCATGACTACGACTTCTACCATCATCCTTTAGTGTTTCCTTCACTTAATACCCACATCCGAACTAATTTGAGTGGTTTTTGAGTGTAAATATTTTTTTGCCGAGTCGTATTTTTTTAGCGTCATGCTCATGACCACGACTTCTAATATCATCCTTTAGTGTTTCCTTCACTTAATACCCACATCTGAACTAATTTGAGCGGTTTTTGAGTGTAAATATTTTTTCGCCGAGTCGTATTTTTTCAGCGTCATGCTCTTGACTATGACTACTACCATCATCCTTTAGTGTTTCCTTCACTTAATACCCACATCCGAACTAATTTGAGTGGTTTTTGAGTGTAAATATTTTTTCGCCGAGTTGTATTTTTTCAGCGTCATGCTCATGACTACGACTTCTACCATCATCCTTTAGTGTTTCCTTCACTTAATACCCACATCCGAACTAATTTGAGTGG
The DNA here is from genome assembly GCF_013339745.2 of Dermacentor silvarum. Classification (NCBI taxonomy): domain Eukaryota; kingdom Metazoa; phylum Arthropoda; class Arachnida; order Ixodida; family Ixodidae; genus Dermacentor; species Dermacentor silvarum. Next base: position 8,131,562 of record NC_051155.1, on the reverse strand, counting down.
TTTTTGAGTGTAAATATTTTTTCGCCGAGTCGTATTTTTTCGGCGTGATGCTCATGACTACGACTTCTACCATCATCCTTTAGTGTTTCCTTCACCTAATACCCACATCCGAACTAATTTGAGTGGTTTTTGAGTGTAAATATTTTTCGCCGAGTCGTATTTTTACGTCATGCTCATGACTACGACTTCTACCATCATCCTTTACTGTTATCTTCACTTAATACCCACATCCGAACTAATTTGAGTGGTTTTTGAGTGTAAATATTTTTTCGCCGAGTCGTATTTTTTCAGCGTCATGCTCATGACTACGACTTCTACCATCATCCTTTAGTGTTTCCTTCACTTAATACCCACATCCGAACTAACTTGAGTGGTTTTTGAGTGTAAACATTTTTTCGCCGAGTCGTATTTTTTCAGCGTGATGCTCATGACTACGACTTCTATCATCATCCTTTAGTGTTTCCTTCACTTAATACCCACATCCGAACTAATTTGAGTGGTTTTTGAGTGTAAATATTTTTCGCCGAGTCGTATTTTTTCAGCGTCATGCTCATGACTACGACTTCTACCATCATCCTTTAGTGTTTCCTTCACTTAATACCCACATCCGAACTAATTTGAGTGGTTTTTGAGTGTAAATATTTTTTCGCCGAGTCGTATTTTTTCAGCGTCATGCTCTTGACTATGACTACTAACATCATCCTTTAGTGTTTCCTTCACGTAATACCCACATCCGAACTAATTTGAGTGGTTTTTGAGTGTAAATATTTTTTCGCCGAGTCGTATTTTTTCGGCGTGATGCTCATGACTACGACTTCTACCATCATCCTTTAGTGTTTCCTTCACCTAATACCCACATCCGAACTAATTTGAGTGGTTTTTGAGTGTAAATATTTTTCGCCGAGTCGTATTTTTACGTCATGCTCATGACTACGACTTCTACCATCATCCTTTACTGTTATCTTCACTTAATACCCACATCCGAACTAATTTGAGTGGTTTTTGAGTGTAAATATTTTTTCGCCGAGTCGTATTTTTTCAGCGTCATGCTCATGACTACGACTTCTACCATCATCCTTTAGTGTTTCCTTCACTTAATACCCACATCCGAACTAACTTGAGTGGTTTTTGAGTGTAAACATTTTTTCGCCGAGTCGTATTTTTTCAGCGTGATGCTCATGACTACGACTTCTATCATCATCCTTTAGTGTTTCCTTCACTTAATACCCACATCCAAACTAATTTGAGTGGTTTTTGAGTGTAAATATTTTTCGCCGAGTCGTATTTTTTCAGCGTCATGCTCATGACTACGACTTCTACCATCATCCTTTAGTGTTTCCTTCACTTAATACCCACATCCGAACTAATTTGAGTGGTTTTTGAGTGTAAATATTTTTTCGCCGAGTCGTATTTTTTCAGCGTCATGCTCATGACTACGACTTCTACCATCATCCTTTAGTGTTTCCTTCCCTTTGTAGCCACATCCGAACTAAGTTGAGTGGTTATTGAGAGTGAATCTTTTTTTGACTGAGTCATCGTCACTTTTGCTGAACCATGCCCATGACTATGACTTCTACCATCATCTTTAGTGTTCCCTTCACTTAGTACCCGCGTCAGAACCCATTTCAGTGGTCTTTGAGTGTTAATCTATTTTCGCTGGGCCATTGTCATTTTCGGCGGCTGTTTCATGACCTACATGATACGCATGCCATGACATTCATGAAATTTATGCTCGTCATACTCTTGTCATACTATGCCAGTTTTGGTACTCATCAAGTTAACGAAACGAATACGAGAGCACCAAGACGTAGGCGGCTGTTTCATGACCTACATGACCTATCCGAATTCATTCATGATCACATTCATGATCATGACCTACATGACCTACATTCATGTCATGTCCTATCATTTGTCATACACTCTTGCCATACTGTGCCAATTTTGGTACATACCAAGCGAACGATACGACCATGAGAGTACTAAGACGTAGGCGGCTAGATAGCTGGATAGATAGATAGATACTGTCAAAGTGGCAAATGTTCGCCAAGAAATGCTTCGCATTTAATATATTTGTGAGGACTGTCAAAAGTGTACTAGCATAGGAAACGACAGCGAACAATATGAAACGCAAAATAAATATATTCTAGGCACTGTACGCAAAAGGCGCCCCGAAGCAGCCCGAACAGTAGCAGACGACAGACGCGAATCCTTGCCATGGCCTCAGGCGAGCGGCGCGGTCGTGTCGTCCGAAGGCTCCGCAACGTCGCATAGCCACTGTGACCGATGAACAGCGCGCTCGCGAACAGCAGCGGGAGCATCGGTAACCAATTGCAGTACATCAGTGATCACAAATCAAGGGTTATCATAACGACAAACAGAAAATAAAAGACGATAACAACATCAAAGTTATTTGTATGTGTCTTTATTCAATCAATATAGCAATTAACCATATATAACTCAATATAGTTGTCAACAAGTACAGCTTCGCTGGTCTTACATAATAAGAGTGCTCTGATTTGTTTTCTTTTCTTTTTTTTTTGCATTTCGCCCTCATCGATATGCGGCTGCCGCCGTCGGGATCGCACAGTATATTGACCCTTTTCGAGGAGCAGTCTGTTCTCGAGATGGCGCTTTCGGCGGAGCGCCGCACGTTGCCGCAGAGAAAGCGCATGAATACGAAACCGTTGTGCCCTATTTCTGCGCGATGAGCTGTCGGAACTGAAGCTGGGTTTTCGCTCATGCACTGTGCTCCATTCATGCTGCAAAATGTGGAGCGGTGAACTGAAGACGTGTGCAGTAGTTGGCTGCAAAAATAGTGACTTGCATATTACGTAATGGAATGAATATGTGTAACCAAATTCACAGAGCGTTGCTACATACGGACATCTTGCGTTGCCGACCCTTCTCGATGCACGACTTTCTTCGTGGATAAAAAATAAAAATTCACTCAAATTTCACACTTGAATCAATGCGCCAAAGCAAGGGTGAAAGCGACTATACCGACAACACACGAATTGTTGAAGCTGAATGTTTCGTGATGGTCGACAGGAGTAAGCGAGTTACTAGCAATAATACATCTTTCCCTCAGTCTATTACGAAGTACAGAACAGCTATGTTCCAAGCTTTGTGTGCATCAAGAACAAATCCATTGCAACTGAGCACACCCGCGAGCGATTAAACAGAAAATAATCAGTAAGTGGCCGCACCCTGAACTTCATGCACTTCACTGATTCAGAACCACGACATTCCACTGCTTCAAAGTATTTGCCAAATAAACAACGAAGAGTAAAACACACATGATTCGATTCATAAGCGGAACGTTTGGACAGCTTTGAATACATTTTTTAGCCTCACTCTAATAACAAGCACCATGTACGCTGCTCGCACCGTTTGGACAAAGCTCAATGAGCTCCAAAAGTGCTTTTACATGTCCTCTGAAGCAGTGACCAAAGCTTCGGGTCACCCACCCAGTCAGCGCCTACGATATTTCCCGTTTCTCCCGATATCTCCCGCAAGTTTCTTGAGCCGCACCGGGCGTCATGTACATGCATTGTAAATACCGAGGCAGCTCACGCAAGCAATGGACGTGCCACCACGTGATCAAACATGGCAGCGTCCAAGCGATCACCGCGAAAAGGGTTAATATATTGAGCGCACACAGTTGTGTGAGCTCAAAACCACGGAGCCCAAACACGCAATCGCTCTCGGAGGTCGGCACATGGCCGGAGTCCACCACTGTCGCCTATATAGGCAACCACTTGTGTTTTGCGCACTGCGAAAAGTTGTACGGACACCGTCCACCCGCGATGACAAAAAATTAAAAAACAAAAAACAATATGTTGCAGTTTCACCCTAAAGGCGAAGCATCAATTGCGATAGCAAATTAGTAGAGATATATACGACGTAAGGATAGTAGTTTTATCAGCTGTATATACTTGGACATGTAGCAGCACGCGCATAACTGTTGTCGACGCCGTCGGGGTTTTGCCTGCGTTCGCACCGAACGCGCGCGGCGTTGGTGTGACTGTTGCCGGTGCCTCTGGCGGCGGCTCGAAGGTTTTCGACGAGATCAGAATGGGACAATCGTCGAGCAGCGTCGGAAGTCTTTACCACCTTCTCGCCTTGCAACGTTTTAGGGACAAAGCACCTTAGGGCCTTGTCCCTCGTTGTCCGTAGCTCTGGTTGGCATGGAAACCGCTATGTATATATATTGTCACGTAGTAGTGACGCTAAAGTAAACAGTCGTAAAACTGTGTATGACGAAACTGGTTGTTTATTGGGCAAACCTGTGCCCACAAAAGCAAGCTACACTCAAAGCACAACGATAGCGGCGAACACAGTCGGCGATCGTCGAAAATTTGATCAGCGGCGAAACGCGTCGGCTTTTATACCCGAGTCATCGAAGGTTCCAGATTAATCCCTGATGCCCGCGGGTCTTCCAGAAAGTTCTAGACAATTCGCGTCGCTCATACAATCAGATTACATGAGCGTCGGTGACCACAGACGAAGGATAGAAGCATCGATAACGTTCTAGAAACTTCCGATACAGGCGCGTCCTGCGCCGAGCGATAACGTTTAACATTGGTTAACCCGTGGAAAGCGGCCACCGGTGAAGATAAACATGTATACGTGTCAAGAGATATATATATATATATATATATATACAGGGTGTTTCAGCGAACACTTTCAGAATTTATTTAATGTTGCCTGTGGCAGATAGCCCAATTCTAGTTAATGAGCTGGTCTACTCGAAGAGGCGGCCATTACTTGTACAAAAAATTGACATAATCTACTAATTAACAAAAATTCACTAATTAAGTTTTAACTAATTATCTGATGGCCCATATTGCGATTTACAAATTGTAGCCGTGGAGTTCGCGAGGCGGATACACTTGGAATTAATTCTCACGATGACACCAGTTTCGAGATATTAATTCCCGAACTTTGCGGAGAAATGCATGGGAGTTCCAGTTAATTTTGTGCTTCAATGCATGAAGCGAAATTTTTTAAAGAATTTAACTGGAACGCCAATGCATTCATCCGCAAAGTTCGGTAATTAATATCTCGATACTGGTGTCATCCTCAGAATTAATTCCAAGTTTAGCCGCCTTGCGGACTCCACGGCTACAATTTGTAAATTGCAATATGGGCCATCAGATAATTAGTCAAAAACTTAATTAGTGAATTTTTGGTAATTAGTCGATTATGCATGTTAATGTTGTGTGCAAGTAATGTCCGCCCCTTCGAGTACACCAGCTCATTAACTAGAATTGGGCTATCTGCCACAGGCACACTTTAACAATTTTTGAAAGTGTTCGCTGAAACACCCTGTATATATATATATATATATATATATATATATATATATATATATATATATATATATATACGCCGGAAGCCGGCTTCCGCTTTCGGTTGCGCTTCCGGTTCTGGAGAACGCGTCCGGCGTTTTGCCCGAATGATCCCCCGGTGCTTCGCCAACTCATCATCATTCACTTCGTGGATATGCGGTGTTTTTTATATAAATAGGCATTTGGTGCCGCAGCTAAATGTCACCTCCCTCCTTCCCTCCTGTCGCCCCACGGTCTTTCGCGCGACGGAAGAAGTCGCGTTTGCTCTCCGCCGTGCGTTCGCTCCCCGTGAAAGCGCGCGTCCCGCGCGCGCTTTCACTCGCACATACAGCATGCGGCGCGCGGCGACGATTTCATCGCCGTTGGACTTCATACGGAACCTCACGGCGACGGCTGAAATCCGCTTGGAGTGTCCATATAATTGAAAGCCGCCCATTATGCAGGGAGGGCACTGGCGCCGCTGTTTTTTCTCCGCCTTTCTCGCTGCTGCTTCGTGGCGGCGATCACACCACATATGCCCGGCCTAAGCGTTCGCGCTTAGGCCGGGCATATAGGCTATAGGCTGGGCGTTCGCACAATTAGAGCGAACAGTGTTCTTGACATTGTCAGACCAGCTTTAAATGTGTAAGCATTTTTATGGCTAACCAACGAGAAAACTGTCCGTCCTTCACAAAAGATGATCGCTTTCAAGCCAGCTGTGGAAGAAGACGACGACGGATGCGCGAGCAGTGGCACGAGCGCGACGAGCGCTCGTGCCACTGCTCGCGGCGACGAGCGCGTCCAATGCCTCCTCTAAAAAAACATTTGGGCCTCTTTTGTAACCACGTGACGTGTGCAATCAGGCACGCACTAAGCACACCTTCAGTAAGCCAGAACTGTGGAGCAGCCATAGCTTCAGATCGGAACGTCATCAGCGGACCTGGCGCCGCCGCCCGCAGTAGTTTGCTTGCCTCATCAGTTCACTGCCTTCCGCACTGCAGTTCGTGTCGCGCAGCGGTGCCGCATTTAGCGTAATGGCGCCAAGACTACCGCAGCCGCTGAGCAGTGCTAGGATTACCAGCAGCATTGAGTGTGAGCCCTCAACACCACGTCGTTACTACGCAATGCTTACGCATCATTGAGATAACTCCCTGAGGAGATTCTACGTAAATTTTTCTTTCCTTGTGTCTAACAGTTTTCGTGAAGCATGCACCCAGAAATGGCGCGAGCGCAAGCGTTCTGTAATACTTTAGGCGAACATATAAGTTTTTAATAAATTTTGAATAAAGGTTCTTTTCGGCTGAAATAACAGTCTTCATTTCAGCACACTTAATGAACGTCGAACAAAAAGAGCTAAGCGGGCTGGGTCAGAATACGCTCGCGCATTGCGCTCGCTCCGCCCTATCGGCTCCTGCGGATTTATAGAGAAACAAATCCAGGCCTGCGTCACGTCCTCGCCACTTTACTGTGCCGATCTGGTAGATAACGGAGTCTAGAAATGCGGGCTGTTCGCGTGGCTATGTGCATGGCACTGGGTTGTGGGTCGCGACTCAGTGAACCTCATTGACGCCAACGGTGGGCGTGTGCCACTGGGCATGCGCGGACTTGACGGTGTTGCAGCGTGACTAGAGAGCAGCGCCGCAGTACGCGCTTCATACATGACGCATTTCGGCACAATTGGATAATCATCGCAGATGATCAAATTTCTAACCCTTTATGAACTTTATGAATTGCCAGCTTGTGTCGTCACTCCCTTGTAGTAGAGTGGAGAAATACAGTGTGCGGTAATCGCGGCGCAGAGCTCCTGTTCGACCTGTGCAGCGGTCCGGGACTCACGCTGGACGCGACGGGCCCCGGCTCAGCCGTCTACATCGTCGCCGAGCAACCTCGGCGCGCGGTGAGCGACAAGTGCGTCTTCATGGTTCGAGCCAACAACTCGGACGGCGTTGTCATCTCGATGCAGAAGATGAAGCTGCGCCGATCCACTGCGGTCGACGGCATCTGTCTCGACTACGTTGAGGTCAGCACCTCGGTCACTGTTCAAAACGGGGCAAGAAACAGCGACAAGAAACGTGAGGTCTTTGGAAGACGCAGGCGTTGTCAACTATAGCGTTTATTTGTAGCAGTTCAGACATGCGAAGCTGTACGCAAGATAACACAATTTTATGATCCCAATTGGGTTATTATAATAATGCTATTTACTTGATAAAAAAGGAATATTCGGGCCCGCTACAGGAATTAAGGGCTTGCGGAGAAGTACCGCACAAGCCATCGTAAATAGAAAATAATGAAAATGAGTATGAAACTCCCATTGCTCGAATAATTCGATTACAACAGGCTAGTTCTAATTATTTTCCGCTGTTCATAGAAATTGGCCTTAGAAACAAAGGTGACATAAATCGTGCGTACACGCAAAGCATTCTTGATGCGTCAATGAGCTACATACCTTTACCGAGGTATGTCGAACGGAAATTCATCAACGACCATAGTAATTTCTCGATTGCTTCACCTTGTCGAACTGCAACAAAAAGGAAACAAGCGCGAAGGACGGGATCACTCTCTCTCTTGCAAAGAAACATCCTGCCACCCTTCAACCAAATTAACTTCTTCCCAGGTTTCGTACAGACAATCGAGAACTTTCCGCTGTTTTCCCGAGTCAGCTTTTTCGCTAGAAACGTAAGGTCACGTTTCTTCACCGAACACCTGAATTTCCGCACGAAGCTAGTCATGAATCGCGTGCTTTAGTATTAACATGAGAATAACTACAGCAGTCTTGATGCCTGACTTGACTGGGTAACCTGCATCACACAGGTGCATGGCCTGTATTCTGAATCCTTCGTCGATGAAATGTGGAAACAATTTTTTAAATGCTTTAGTGAAACACATTTTTGCTACTCCCCTTCTTACTAATTTGGAATGGTCGGAATGAAATGATAATAATAGTTTATTTTCCTTAGGGCTGCAGCACCTGCACGTCATGCCATCACTGAAGGTAGACTTAACATAAAGGAATTTTAAGACTCATTTAAGGGGTATTTCGATAACTTGTAGTGGACTGGCTGCCAGACTTTATAGACGGTGATTTTCTGCGTTGACGCTCACGGCAGCTGTGCACGTAACGCTTGACAGTCGTAGGAAGTCTGGGCCAGTACTACGTACGTATGGTGTAGTATGGCTAGAGTATGCGAAAAACCGAAGGGTCCAGATAGGGACTCATCATGGCAGGCAAGGAGAATGCCATCACGGAGGTTGGCAGGTACAACCAGCTTTGTCGCCGGTACTCTAGTTTTCCCTGTATTGGGCACCATTTCGAAGAAGGAAGTCAGATGCGGTAAGGGCCTCAAGGAATCCGCCGTCTCCGTCCATGTGAGTATTGCAAGGTTCCGTTACGTGTCCGCATTTTCGTTTTGGCGGCCTGATTCGTAGACGATGGCAACTTCTGCAGACGGAGACTTAAACGTGCCAGTCGCCCAGACGGGTCTCGTAAATTGACCAACCAACGCATAAGGAATGGTGGTCTGTGACCACCTTGAAAGGGAGACCGTAGAGATAAGGCCGAAATTTTATGATGGCCCACACAACTGCGAGAATATGTTTTAGATTTGAATAAGGTGCATTACCCCACGGAAGATGACCACAGTTAAGGTGTGAATAAAACAAGGAATAATATAGCTGCAGTATGGCTTTTACAGAAAGCAAGTGTCGGAGGTGATCAATTATACCAGTTATATGGGCTAGTGTTCTGTTCTAAATACTTTGTGATTATCCCAGGACATACTATAATAAAAATAATGCCGAGGCATTTACACTCTTCAGTAACTTAAATATTGTGGAAGTATATTGTAATATTACCGTTTGCGGAAACTAACTTGTTTTTCGGTCTAAATATTACATCTTTTGGCTTATTCTCATTAATTATCATTCCATTGGAGACACCATTTTTCTCTAACCCTGTTAAGAGATTGAATAATTTTGTGTATGACATTACCTGAAAAAATATACAGCAATCATCAGCGTACATAATATATTCAACCGCCGTATAAATGTTAACGAAGTCATTATTATAGAGATTGTAAAACAGAAGGCCCGTTATACGATCCTGGGGTGCACCACAAAGCAAGTGTCTCAAATCAGAGCTGCAGTTATTTATCCGCACTAATTGTGGTCGGCACGACAAGTACGAAGTGATTATTGAAAGAGTAAGTTCGCAAACGCCATAACAGTGCAGTTTCTTGCAGGGTACTGTTGTCCGCTAAATCTAAGGCCTTCGAAAAGTCAATGAAAATACCGAGAACGAGGGATTTCTTTTCAGAATTTTCAAGCATGTATTCCTTATGCTCGAGCAAGACCAATTAGTCTATTTCTGCGGAAGTCATATTGAGAAGCGGTTATAGTATATTTGCAGCATGGAACGCATCAAGAGCAGCGTCAGTAACTAGCTGGCGCAAGTTTTTTTGGCACATGGTAACTCTGGATGCTGGACTGCCCACAGGCAAGAAGACCGGAATGTGGTAATTAATAAAGTTTGACAGAGCACCTTTCATAACTGTGTTGTAAAGTATTCGTGACCAAAAGGCCTAAGGTATTAAGCGTCCTCGCTTCTGTTCGGGGTCCCGGAGCAGTACATAACCAGCCAAACGCCTTGCAACAACGAAACGATATTTATTACTTAAACTTCACAAAAAACAGGAAAGACGTACACGCGGTAAAATGGTTCAAAGCAATTCAATTTAAAAAAATGACATCATCTCGCCCTACGGGCAACCATGGTGGGATGCGAAAGCATCGGGGTGGGTGCGCATCGAGTTTCCGTTTCGTTTCACTTGGCACCGCAACCCAATGAAAGTTAGAGGGAGAGAATGTATTGAGAAGAGAGGAGACGTTTGTACGGGGTTGTTTCGTTTGATGTGTACGTCGATCACCGCGTCGTCGGGAACGTTCCTGGGTAGGCATTGCACGAGTTCCTGCACTTCGATCGTAGCGTTCACTACTTGCCCCGACGCTGACGTTCGTTGTGGACGCTCCCGACCTTGCTCAGGTTCTTGTCGAACCAAAGCCGGTCGCACACGTTGCAGCTGTGCCCGAAGCTCCTAACGCAACAACCCCGACTTCCCGAGGCTTCCTCTGCTCCGCGGCGGTGGCGCTGCTGCTGCAACTAGCGCCGACGTTGTTCTTGGCGTTTCGCACATCGTTGCACAGAGAGAGAATGACGGAAGCACAGCGACAACGCGCTTTATACTGCGCCGCGACACTTGCGCCGCCTACCGGCGTACCCTTAGAGAGAGAGGGAGAGAGAGTTATTCCGCCTTTTCATTGCGCTGTGGCGCCACCTTAGCGGGCTCCGCGAGAAACAATATGTACGGCGTCGGGGCCCCGCGGCACGCAGAGGCACGCCAATGGGCACGCTGCAAGAAGCGAGTTGAAATGGGTTTGTGCATTTGCCAGTCGTAATTTTCGTTTTGTGCGAGTGGCCGCTTGTTGGACAGGATGCCTAGGCCGGCAATGACTCTGGTGTGACTTACAACCGCAAGTCGTCGAAATATGATGACAGGATTTCGTGCAGCTACGCCGACAAAACCAGTCACCGTGCGATGTGCCTCTGAACGAATACATCGCACCGTAACGCGATTGACACAGCGCCTACGCTTGTATTCCTGTTATTCATATTTATTCGTGGACATAAATATAGGCTGATGATGATGATATTTATTCGTACCGAATATGAGTCCACACATGCTTCGGAAGTTGAAATGCACGAATGTGAGCACTCGCCAGGCGCCCACATCAAGTTTAAGCTGAAGTCGATTCCGCTCAGCGGAGGTTAGCCGTATCGTATGTAGCAGCCGAGTTCACGCATTTGCCACTGTTAGACCTGCACTGAACGTACGCTAATAGGATGATAAAAACTGCTTTTATAGCTGAGTCTTGACCACAGTGGCCATAGCTCTTTGAAGGGGCGACACTGCGCCCAGAGTATTTATGCAACGCAAGAACGGCGCATTTGTTTACATCGGCACGCGTACGGCCACCGCTCGCTGTTCGCTTCAAGTACAGTACAAACCGTGCACCGCTCACACGAAATAATGAGGAAATGTTCAAAGTATATATGACCACTTCTCATGCACATATCAGAAGCGATCACATGGAGACGAGAAGGCATGAACGTCCCGGGCACATCGAAAACGGCGACAACGACCACCTAGCCGCACTGGCACGCGAAAATGCCGATGCCCGCCGTACTCGCGTGGCAACGAGCGGTGTTGTTGCTTACGATGCAGTATCGAAAGGGCCATCACTTGTTGCCTGTTTAGCATAAGAGGCAAACTGTGTTTTCGGTAACCTACTAAGGCAGCATAAAAATACACTCTCCGTAGTTGCACTCCGTTGATGGAAGCGCCGACGACTGCGACCGACAGCCTTCGTTCAAGAACGGTGCCTGTACCGCAGTATTAACACTGCGCCGTGTCGCCGCTTCCCACCCGTGTGTGCATCGTACTATGCTAAGAGTGGTTCACTTCAAGTCGGTAAGGTCTGTACTGAACTATATAAGCAGTTTCCTTCGTCGTACTTGCTTATCCTATACTTCAGGTCCGCCGGTAGCGGACGAACTCGTAGGCTGTGTTAGCCCTAATGAAGCTGCCTGCACGAGATCGACACCACCTCAAACTTGATGTGTTGGGCTGTAAAGGGCTGGAAATCGTGCATATCAGCGTCGGAAGTACCTTTCGACTCAATTTGAGCGTCAATAAATACATACACGAGAGCATTTGCGGCGATATTCACGTTGTCGGTGGGACGTTCTCACTCGGCGGCCGCTCGCACGGCGATCAGCACATTGGTTTTGTCGGCGTCGTCGGCACGAAAGCTTATCACACTACGATCACTCGCTGTCATCGGTCGCGTCGTCGGTCCCTTCTTCGTCATATACTTGTACGTCAATATAGATGTCCCACTGGCACAGTATCACAACTACAGCCGACCGAGCGTTGGCGCCGGCGTGAGGTCGATTCTGACCAACATCGGTGTCGTGTCGGCAATATTGTGATGTACCGGACGTTAACCGGACATCGCTGTGAACAGCTGAAGTTTCTACCGAAATACAGCGCAAATACTGCGTCGTCGACCGACACAGCGCCGACAATAAAGAGTTCGCGTGCTCGACAGCTACGCTGCATACGCGTGCGTCGTCAGCTGCACGAACACCGACGCCGTACAAAACGTTTTCGGCGCTCGCCGCTAGGGTACAGCGCATGCGTACTCGGGACATGCAAAAGGCGGATTATTTGCTGCGCCGCACCTGTGGCGGAGAGGGGAAGAGGAGAGCGCACACCTGCGTAGGAGAGGAGAATGAGGGAGTGTTGCGCATGCGCAGTATGGGTGCTGACGCCGCAGAACGGTCACTGCCCCGAGCATAAGATGCTCTCGCATCTAAAACGCGGGCAGCTTATCCTATGCCTCGCGCACACGAGCTTGCTGCGTACCCGCCGGCTTGTGAAGCCCCGGCCACGCTGCTCAAAGGAAGGTCCATCCAAACGGGTCGCGAGCTTCGGGCGAAAAGCGATCCGGAACATCAGCAAGGGAGATTATTCAAGCGCGACTAGGTGAAGAGGGAGTTAACTTTGAGAAAGAAGAGCCGTTTTACATGCCAAACAGCTTATGGCGGGGGCTTTGTTCGTCCCTCCCGCGGCATCCTACACCCCCACAGCCCATGCGCGTCCCCTCCCCCTCTCTCTCCTCTCCTACGCTCCCCCTTTCTTTCCTCTTAGAATCCGGAGTGGCGCGCACGACAGGTGGTGCGACAGCTGCTTACTCCGCTGGGGGCGCCACGGTAGTTCCGCGGTATGAAAATGGCGGAGTGCGCGCGCCTCATTCTCTCTCCTGTGCAGCGCCGCGATGAGCGCTCGGGCCGCTGCCGCGAAAACATCTCCCGTTCAAGCTAACCATCTCCCCGCTGCTTCGCATACACACATGGTTCCCTTTAGCGGGAGATGGAGTAATTTTTTTATGTAAAACGATAGTTTCATTTTATTGAAATAAAATAAAATTGCTAATCAATGTTATATACGCGTGGCGATGAAAGGAAATACAACTATATATTTTACTGTATCATTACCAATAAATACCTCTTTTTCCGCGCCCGTTATAAAAAAATCACAGCATATCCATGGGGTGAATGATGATGAGTGGGCGAAGCTCCGGAGGGAATCATCGGATCTCCCGCTTAAGGGGACGCTAGCACAAACGCGTTAGAAACGTGCAGTACTCTCTAGTAAGGGGGAGCGGCCACAGCGTCTTACACAGCCATTTACACATGCCGGAACGTGCACCGCGTTTGCCGACGCCATCACATGACTGCTGAGAGAGTATACCCCCCGTATTCATAAACGCTCCTCGACTTGAACTTGACTTGCCACCGCCTTGGGCAGCGCGTTCGAAACGCGTTGAAGGTAAGGCGGAGAGGCCACAGCGTCTTACACCAGCTTCTTACACGGGCCGTAACGCGCTAGCACAAACGCGTTAGAAACGCGCTAGGAACGCGGCCTTTCGTTAATGTTGGGTATTTATTGCCATCGTGGTGCGTGTGTCTATGTGCGCTTCGTGGCGTAGTGGGCTAACGCCGCGCGCTCGGAAGCGAGGGGTCCCTGGTTCGATTCCGCGCTACGGACACAACTTCGGAATTTTTTTTCTCATTTTTCTCAGACTGGTTACACACTACTACTACTACGACGGGGACGGAATGGGTGCCGCTACGAATGGGTGCCCCTTTTAGGAGCTTCGCTCCTAAAAGGGGCGTTCACACCGCTATCGACTGCAATACGGTGCAGGCCCCTTCACGCGTTGACGCCCTAACGCCCGTTGTGTTTGGCTTGCCAAATTCTGGCGGCGCGTTGTTTGCGAGGTGTGTTTCATCGTTGTTCAACGTGATCAGTCAAAAGTAACGAGTTACGACCACCGGATAATTGTTTACTTTAGCTGCCTTTGTGCAGCTGCCCCGATCGACGGGCTTGGCGTCCGAGGACGGCCTTTCTTCGGCCTGAAATAAATAAATAAGTGAAAAGCTCCTTGCATGGGTGCGATTTCGACACCCGTCTGACGCTTGGCTGCATCTCCTTCCGCGTTAAACGTTCGAAACGCTCGTCGCGTCAATTGCGGGGCACTTGAAAATACATCTCTAATTAAGCAGGTCACAAAAACAAATTTCGCATCTTTGACATGAAAAATGTCAAACTTCTGTTTTTAACGAATATGACGTCACATAATTTTTTTCTTACGCGGGAATGTTCCCTCGTTACACAGATGGTGTTGAGCTCTATGAGCCGCTGATGAACCGCCATGTTTAGAACGTATCGAGGCTTCGCTACCAGGTATCTTGCGTAGAGCACCACGTTACCAGATTGCCACCGTCACAATTGTAGCGTCATGCAGCGGGGGTTGCGTGTCGATTGCGGTAGCAAGCAATCTACGAGATGTCGGCCATCCTTCCCCTCCGAAAAGAATGCTCCTGCAGATGACTTTACTCTGACTGAAGGCAGAAGTCCATCTGCCTGGTAGCTGTTCCCGCTTCCGTCTACCACCGTTCTTTCTGCCGTGCGTGGCTGCCATCAAAGATGCCCGGTTGCTGATGCGCCGTCGCATCCACTCTTTTGGCTGATAGCATCCCTTCTTTGCAGCACCACCCGTCGCAGTTGCTGCTGACGGATGCAAAGTTGCTGCGTTATTGTCTCGCCTGGTCCTCAGGTGGACCGATTACACCATGTGGTGCCCGGTAAAGACTGAAAACGATATTTGCCATGACCATTATAACGTCTTGTAATCTGGGCTACATACTCACACATGTGCATTGTTTATCACTTTATCCTTTTTCCGGGGACAGCTTTTCACCAGCTAACAACCTAAAGTTATCGCTCAGCGTAGGATGCGTCTGCACGCGTCGGAGCTTTCTCGAATGTTATTCTATCTTTTGCCTATGTTATCACCAACCCTGTGTAGGCGCGACATCAGTAGTGTTGCATTTTCTGGAAGGCACGCAGGCATCAGAGATTACGCCTTCGACGAGTCGTGAATAAATAGCCGACACACTTGACCCGCAGATCAGATTTCGACAATGGACGACTGTGCTCGCCGCTGTCGTGGTGATTTGCAGACATTCGCGCAATAAATAGTTTGTGACTCACAGTTCTTGCTACCGTGTTCACCTTTACTACAACGTGACGTAGTATAGTATATTGTTATGAGCCAGTTGTCCGGCAGACAATGAAGATACTGAAGCCTAGAGCAGACAAAAGGAGGAACAAGAAGGAAGGAAACCACGTTTATTCCACATGATAATGCGCCAAGGGCGCTGCGGTGGAAAGGGAGGGGGTATCATTGCAGAGGGGAAGGGTGAGGCTGCCTCCATTTTATTAACGAACGTCCTGGAGGCAGCTAAGGGGGGACCACATGACTCTGGTGGCTGTCGCGGAGCCGATCGCCGACCGGTGGTGCCGCCGGGTCCTGGAGGAACAAGAGCAATGCTCTCCAGAGCTCGATGGCATGGTCCGGAGGCGTGGGGTCCGGGCACGCCCAAGTCCGGAGGGAAGAAGGCCAGGATCCCCGCTTTATGGTGGCCAGGGCACGAAGCCTAGGTGGGATGTAGAGGGGGCACTCCCAACACAAGTGGTTGAGATCAGCACATTTGCACGTGGAACAGAACCCAGTCATGGGTGGTTCTGTGCCACCCCTGTGGAAACGGTTCAAAAAGAAAGGAGTAAGGAGGGTGCCTGTCTGAATTCTCCGAAGCAAGACTGACTCTCGCTTTGTGAATACCTTCGAGGGAAGCGACGGTATAGAGAGTGGTTTGCCCACTGCTGTGAGGTAGGCGGCACGTCGTTGTTTGGTCGCATGCTTGTCTTCCATCGGATCTGCTAGCTCAGGTGTGGCTTCCGGGGATACCGCAGTGCGCGTGGACCCAGTGGATGGCAACATCGTGATCGCATTCGTAGAGCAGGTGTGGCTGGTTACGGATCTTCCGCAGTACGGGATCTGTGTAAAGAACATTAGCACATGCCCGATGGGCAGCCTGGGAGTCTGTGTACACATGATGGTGAACAGGGTCTGTTTCAAACGAAGTTGCTGGGGCCCACTCCAAATAATATAGGATGACCATTAGCTCAGCGCGGGTGGTTTACATTGCTTCTGCTGGAATATGATGGCATCGGTTCTGATCTTGATTTGTCTGGTCATACCACTGTCACCGACCCCCTGAACGAGGCGCAGACGCCGGACCAAATTCCAAAGCCGACTTATCAGCTTCCGAAAATAATCCCACGAAAGCAAGGACAATTAAGAGTGGGCCCTCTGGTGCGCCAGCGGACGCCGGTTGCTGTCCAAAGACCGAGTCAGAGCCCAGAGTTGTCAAAACACCAACAAAATATATTCTTCACAAAAGGCAGTTACACACACACTTGCACACTTAGGCTAGACACAACACAATACAAATCAGATGGATATTCACAAAACACAGGAAATTAATTAACGACAAGCACTAAGAGTCCAACACGTAAAGTACAAAAAAAGGAACACTAAGTGTCCAATCGTATTCACCAGTGTTGGTCTTGAAGTCGGACGATCTCGGCGTAACTCGGGGCAAATCTCGAAGAAAGAACTTCTTCCGGAAATGCAGACGCCCGATGAACCCGTCGACTAGCTTGCCGGGGAATCCCCTTCTTCCGCAGACGCTCGGTCTTCACGTTACATCATTTCACCGGTGCAGACTGAACTCGCGAACTCCACTGAACGATTCTCGCACGTCGGTTATATAGCTTCCACAGGCGTTCTCGAACATTCTTATCGAAGTCGTGATCTCGTAGCATGGCCAAAGCTTGGGAAGCTTCTCGTCTTTTCTCGTACCTTGGACCGCCGTCCGAGTGTTGTCGAGGGGGGGTGATGACTCATGCTGTTGGCGCACGCTCACGCTGTAGTTGGTAGTAAGTGGTTCGTGGGGAAAGGAAAGGTTGGCGCTATCTTCTGCAGCCCTTGAGGGAGCACAGCTCAGCGCCAACCCTGTAGTTATCTCTGTCGACTCGCCGGGTGAGAAGGCGTCTCGGCGCGCGCGTGTGCTCTCTCTCTCGTTACAGTCGCTTCGTCGAGGCTCTTCTAGACGTTTCCGCGCCGTTGTTCGCGTCGCTGTTTGAGGCGTATGCGCTCTCCCCCTCTGTTGAAGTTTCCGCGGGGCCGGCGTGTTCTTTCGCTGGCTTGCGTGACACGCGGCGCGCGCTTGGATTAAGCGCTCTTTTGTGACAATCACGCAGTGGCATAGCAAGTGTTACTAGTGCTGTTAGCAGGAAGTACAGCGCCCGTGTATACGATGCGTTCAGTCAAGGGGAGTGTACTCGTATCTTTAGCCTGCCTCTTGGTATATGCAAGGCGCCGTATTCGCTGATTAGGGTCCATATTGAGAGGATGTGGCTTGCCGTCGGTTAGAGCCGTGATGTCCCACGGCGGCGTTTTGTTGGGCAAAATGGGCAATGTGTGGACCTGATACCCGAGGAGCATGAGTGTGCGTTGCCCGGCATTTGTGGCGCGAAGGCTCGTCTCCTGTGTATAGATGTGTATCTCGACGAGCTCGGACAGGTTGTTGAGCTTGCTACAGCTCTTGGGCGCTTCGAGGCGTCTATGTACCTTGGAAGTCCAGTAACAATGCGTTTGGTTTCATTAAGTAACCAGGTCGAGCGCGAGCATCTGCGTGCGGTTGACTGGATGATACGGTAGCCCATACCTGATACCGGAGACGAGAAAAGCTTGAGTGAACTGCCGCATTTCACGTTCGTTTACTCCACGGGTGCAGTTAGAGATTCTGCGTAACGCGTGCAGGATTTGTTTGCTGGTATTCATAACGCGTTGGAACCAAGTGCTCGCTTTGTATAGTTCTCGTCTACCTGCATACCGAGTACTCGGATAGTAGATTTCCGTGTGATGGGTCGGTTACCGATGTAAAGTTTAAAATATTGCTTTTCTTCCTGTTTGACAAAGGTGGATCGGCCACCATGAATGACGACGAACTCTGTTTTGTCTGGGGCGGTGTGTAAACCCGTTTCGTGGCACAGTCGTGAATAATGTGAGAGCTTTGTAAGACGCCTTCCTTCTCACCGATGGACCCTTGATGCGTCCGCGTGGTAACGTCGTCGGCGTACACCGTGTGTGTTTCAAGCCCGGTACGTCTGCAAGGCGCCTAGGTAACTGGTGCATAGCTATATTAAACAGGATCGGTGAAATCACCGAGCCCTGGGGGACGCCGACTTTGTTGGTTCGTATGGTACTCGCGTCATGAGCAACTTCGACTTGGCAGCTTCGCTTTTCTGGGAAGCACGCTATGAAGTTGTACATTTTCCCTTTAATGCCAAGGGCACGTGCTTTGGTCATGATGGTGTTGTGTGGAACGCCATCAAATGTCTTGCGTATGTCCACTGTGACAACAGCCCGTGAGTGCACCGAATTAGTGTCTGCACGCATCGTGTGCACGTGAGTGCACGCATCGATGTCTTTAGGCTCCGTATGAGGCGTTCGTAGAATCCTCCCCACCACGGGGCGCACTCGGCTATTGTTTTCCATTGTATTTGGCGTATACTGCAGTAATCCTTCACCAGTTCGTGCCCAACATTGTCAAGCTTTCCGTTAATTTCCTTCTCGGCCTTTGTAAAGGTCTTGGCGTTGTCCGAGTAGATTATGACAGGTATACCACGTCGTGCGGTGAATCGCCGGAAAGCTTGTAAAAAACTGGACGTCGACATGTCGTTGGTCATCTCCAAGTGTACTCCTCTCGTTACCGCGCAGGTGAAAATTACTACGTATTGTTTCACAATCTCGTCTTTGCTTTTCGCGTAAAGTGTTCCGGTGAAGTCAACTCCTGTGACTTGAAATGGCCCCGATTCGTTGACTCTGTCCGCAGGGAGTGGAGGCGTAGTTTGAGTGGCTGGTCTTGTATTATGCCTCTTGCATACTATGCATTTGTTTAAAACTCTTTTTACAGCTTGGCGACCTTGCAATATCCAAAACTTAGCCCGTAGTTGCGCTAGCGTGGCTTGAACTCCGCCGTGCAATATTATTTTATGAACGTGACGTATCAGTAGTTCCGTGAAATACTCGTCCTTTGGAAGTACGATGACGTGCCGGTTTGATTCTTGGCTGTAGTGCAAGCGTCCTTTCTGTCTTATGAGTCCTTTGTCGTCATAGTATACTTCTTGTCCATTTATATTAAATGGTTTAGTGCTTGACTTAGCACCGCCACTTGTCTTCCTGAGTAGTACTTGTGTTTGTCGTATCCAATAGGTCTCTGCAGTTATAATCTCTTTTCCTGTTAACGGCCCCTTGTGATGTTCTTTTCTTGCGTTGTTTATGAATCTGAATATCCATGCCGTTACTCTTAGAAGTCGTCCGTATGATGAATAATTTTTTATTTCCAAGATTGGTTCATTCTCTGTTGATGCTGTGCAGGTTTGACATTGATCTTCGTGTTGATCGTCCATCTGTATATTCATGCGCATCACGCTTGCTCTTTCCGGCTCCACGGAGGTAACCCATTCGGGTCCATGCCACCACATATTGGAGTTTATTAACGTCTTTGCGCTGATACCCCGTGTGAGTAGATCTGCCGGATTGTCTTCACCTTGAATGAACGACCAGCTCGTTTGCAGTGTCTTCTCTCTTATTTCTGCGACTCTGTTGGTAACAAATGGATCCCTTTTGCTTGTTCCTTTGATCCAATGAAGTACAATCATTGAGTCGGTCCAGCAGGCAGCTTCTTGAATTCTTTCGGTGAAGTGACTTTTGATGTAGTCGCTTAGTCTTGATGCTATCACCGCTGCCATTAGCTCAAGTCTTGCTAAACTTAGCTCTTTGATTGGAGCTACACGGCTTTTCGCTGTCAGTAGCCTTGACTCTTTTGTTCCATCTTTGTACACTAGTACCAAGTATGCTGCAGCTCCATATGCTGTTGGACTCGCGTCTGCAAACACATGCAGCTTGTATGCTTGTACTGCTTGATCCTTACTTGCGTAGCATCGCTGAATTTCTAGAGCTCGCAGCTCCTCCGCTTCGGACATCAGGTCCCTCCACTTGTCGCATTCTTCTTTAGGGAGTGGATCATCCCAAGTGACGTCCGTTTTCCACAGTCGTTGAAAGCCTATTTTTGCGCGTATCGTAAAAGGTGACAGCAGACCAAGCGGGTCAAATATTCTTGCTGCTGCTTGCAATACTGTCCTCTTGGTTAAGCACGTGGTTGCTGGTAAGGGCGCCCATTTGTCCACAGGGAAGGATATCACGTCTTCTGAGTGCTTCCATATCATGCCAAGAAGCATTGTGTATCCTTTCGATCGAATCTCTATGTGAGCGTAGTCCTTCTCGTTTTCATCTATGATTTTGTTTAATCTCTCATCATTCGATGTCCATTTTCTCAGGTTCATCGCCGCCTCTTTGAACACTTGTTTTGCCTCTTTGTACAGCTTGACAGCTCCGACAAACGTTGCTGCTCCTGTGATTACATCATCCACGTAAATCGCTTTCTGTAGTTTTTCTGTTGTATCCGGAAATCGCTCAGCCACTTCTTTCAAATGGTGCTTGATTGTAGCTGCCAGAAGAAACGTGCTCGGTGTTGTACCAAAAGTAACTCTAGTCATGCGCCAGGTTTGTACTTCATTCAGCAGCCTACCGTCTGCGTCGTGCTTCCACCACAGAAATCTCATGGCATCTCTGTCCTCTTCATGGATTGAAATTTGTAGGAATGCCTTCTCCACGTCTCCTACTAGGGCCACCTTTTCATTTCGAAAGTTGATTAACAGCGAAAGCATGTCTTCGTTTAAATTTGGTCCTGCCTCCAGATTGTCGTTTAATGACATACCTTGCTGCGTGTGTGAAGAGGCGTCGAATACTACACGAACTTTAGTCGTCGCTCGGTCCTCTCGAATAACCGCATGATGTGGCATATAGTAACACAACGTAGTCAGTGGTTCTTCGGATTCCTGAACCTCTTCCGCGACTCCCGAGGTCATATATTCTGAGATAGCTTGATCGTAGCGACACAGCATTTCTTCGTTTTTCTTTAACCTTTTCGTCAGTTGGAGGAGTCTTTTCAGTGCATTGTCTTTGTTGATTTCCAAGTTGACGTTTTCTGTCCAGGGCAAGCTGACTTGATAACGACCGTTTAGTCGTACTATCTTATTTTCGAATTCTTCTACAATTTCTGCTTCTGTAGTAGTGCAACTATCTTGTTTGATTCCCATTGATTCCAAGCTCCAAAACCTCTGTAGCTCTTGCTGTAGTTTTGTTTCCGCAGCTTCAACCTTCAGAACCATGACTGCTTGATTTTGGGCTTGAGTTAATTGTGTTTTAGTTTGCTCCGATGGGCCTTGCAGTACCCAACCCAGTATTGTCTCGACAGCCATCAGTCTGCTTTCGATTTTTTGTGTTCTGCCAGTGACGAACTCCCAGTAATAATCTGAGCCGATGAGCAGCCCTATGGCATCTGTTGCCGTAGTCGCGGTTTTGTCATCTGCCACTTGTAGCTTTAGTTGATTCATTTTCTCGTTGAGTTTGTCATTTGGAGCAGGTAAACAACTGTGTGAGATGACGTCGACTTGTAGAGCTTCGATCACCGTGGCTGACTTGTTTTCTCGCGTCGCTATAGTTACCTGCACCACATTCATTTGTTTGAATTTTTCGTCTCCTCCGAACGAACCAATTGTCAGCCTTTCCTTTCGTATTATCTTCGTTCCTATTTCTTTTGCTAATCCAGCTTCAATAAATGTCCGCTGGCTTCCGCTGTCCAATAACAATCGGCAATGTCGGCCACCCTTTTCGCCATCTATCCAAGCTACAGCTGTCTGCAAAAGCACAAAGTTTTGCTTTAGATTCTCAGTGGCATGTAGAGTAGACGTCTTCGCTTCCGCTTGCTTTGTTGTGACCTGATCTGCCTTTTCTTGCCTCACCGTTCTACACACTGATGTAGCATGTCGTCCTTTGCATTGCTTGCATATAACTCTTGCTCTACAAATACGTGCGGTGTGTTTTGGCCGGGTGCATCTGAAACATGCTCTATTCTCGGTTAGAATGGCCTTTTTTTCCGTCATAGGAATGTTCCTACGACAGTCCTCAGTTGCGTGGTTGTTCTGCTTGCAGAAGAGGCAGCTTCTGTTTTCCGAGCTATAAAAGCTGGAAGCTGTTCTAAGCTGTCTGCTGTTATCCCTTGTCTTCTCAGTTATCCTCTCCTGTTCACGCTGTGTTTCTTCCCGAAACGATATTTGCTCTCGCAGAAATGACATAAGCCTGTTCAGCTTTTCCTCGCATTCTTTTCCTGTTGCGCTGATTTGTGCGCTAGCTTCCATGTTTGAGCTGTTTCTCATTGCTTCCTTTGACTTGAACTGCAGGGATAACTCCGGTGGAATTGCTCTTTTCAACGCTGTTAATAACATTGGCGCGAAACTCTCGGTCTCCACCTTCAATGATTTGAGTGCCAATGTGTTGACCTGCACTCTGTTCACTAGCTTGCGTAGTTCATCTGTTTCTTGCGCCGATTTTACTTTCTCTAGGCTCAATAGCTCGGTCATGTGCAGCTCCACTGATTGTTCACGATTTCCGAACGTTGTTTGCAGAATTTTTATCGCTTCATCATAATTTTCTTCTGCAGAGTATTGAAGCCCTTCTATCGCAGACGCTGCCTTTCCGGTTAGAGATGCTAATAAATAATTGAACTTTTGTCCCTTGCTCATGTTGGGTCTGAGGTGAACTGCTGACTCGTATTGAGCCCAGAAGCGGTTCCACTCCAAAGCTCTTCCGCCAAACTTTGTCATTTCTAGCTTAGGTAGTTTAACTAGTTCCTTTGCTTCTTGTTCTGTACTTGATGCGGCCTGCCTTGTTCCGTTATTTAAATCCACCTGTGCAGGCTCTCTCATTCTGAACTCTATGGTAGACAAAATCTTCGTTATTTTCATCTCATACTCTATTATTCTCTCGAATTCAGCTTCAGCAGTGTCTTCAGATAAAAATTTCTCCATTTGTTCGTTGGCGCTCTTGAGGCTTTCGCTTATTCCCTTAATCTGCGCGTGCGTTGAGATCAACTCTTCTCTGTTAGCGCCTTCATTGATTTGTTGTTCTGCTGAGTGGATGAGCTGCGTTATCTGTGAGCGAAGCGCTTTCCTCTTCTTCGTTATTACTTCTTTGCTCATTGCTAGGCGGTAAAATGACCTCTTACTTGTCAGTCAGCCGTTCCGGTGCTCTTGGTTTTCACTTCGGTCTCGTCGCTTGATCCAGGTTGATTCGCTGCTCCACCGCCGTTTTCTTCTCTGCTGCTTCTTTGCAGGTTCACCTTTTTGTGGGCGGGGAGGTAGTATCCTGGTCACGGCACCATTGTTAAAACGATCGAGACCAGTGACTGCTTCGAACATGAACGGTTTATTGAAGAAGTGAAAGTGGCGCGCGCTTGCGCCAAGGAGGCGTTCTCTTGCTCTTCGTCTTCGAGTATTTTGATGATGATATTTTACAGTCGAGGACGTTCTCTTTTAGGCGAAGCAGCACATCTTGTGTTGACAGCCCAGGGCGAATTCCATACAGTGTAGGAGCCAAAAGGTCGCGGTCTTCAAGGTACCGCATAAAGCGTGTGTTGACCATGCTCTCCATTACTTTACAGACACGAATTTAAAGAGATCGTATGGAGGTTGGATAAGGTATGTGGTGGCTTTCCAGGCTTCGAAATGGGCTTGACCACCGAAAACTTCCAAGTGGAGGGCAGTACCCCGGTATCCCAGACTCGATTAAGTTCTTCGAGAAGAGCGTCCTTGTTCTCAAAGGACAAGTTGAGTAGATAGATGAGCCATGGACACCTCATCGGCTCCTGGAGCACTATGTGCACTAGCATGCTCCAAGGCGTGTTCCAGCTCGATCATAGTGAAGGGGGCTGTTAAGAGGCTCGCTATCCTCAAAAGAACACAGACAGCAAGAATTGGTATCCGCCTCCGTTCGTACGCAGAACGTCGCCGCAGCCGAAGAGGCCGCTATGGCCCTCGCAATCTCGGCATCGAGACAAAACGAAGAACTATATATTCTTACAGACTGTCAATCAGCATGTCGAGCCTACGCGAATGGCCATCTACATAAAATCGCATGCGATATTCTACATCGCCTCAACGAAATACCCCGCACCACGATAATTTGGACACCGGGACATGAAGGCGTCAGCGGAAACCATCGTGCACACACGATAGCCCGAGGTCACTGCAACCGGGCACTGCAAGAGACGCCAGAAGACCCAAGTCCAGACACACTACAAACTTACTACGATATACTGCAGCACTACCGCCTTTCGAGAAGAACGATGCCACCACCCCACCCATCCCTCACCAGAGCTGAAGCCACGACCTGGAGGCAACTCCAGACCAACACCTATCCTCACCTCACGCTCCTTCACGCGATGTACTCCAGACAGACAGACAAAGAACTTTTATTCAGGTCCTGAGGAACTGCGTTTGGACGCCCCCTTTCAGGGGGAGTCGGTAGCAGTCGCGGGCCGCTCCCACGCAGGGACCGGAAGACCGTGGCCCTCCGCCCTCTCGCAGGCCCTCTGGACAGCCCGAAGTTGAAGCGAGAGGTCGCCGCTTTTAAGGGCTTCCTCCCAGACCTCTTCGTTGTTGAACTCTGTGTCGCGTAACGCAGGACATTGCCAGAGCATGTGAGCTAATGAGCAGTACGCCTCTCCGCAGTCCGGACATTGCGGTTCGATGTTGGGCGAGAAGTGACTAAATCTGCCCCTCGAAGGGAAAGACCCCGTTTGGAGCATCCTAAAGGCCGTCGATTGCGATCGAGTGAGTCTAGGGTGAGGAGGTGGAAAAGCCCTCCGCGAAAGATGATAATGAGTCAAGATCTCGTGGAAAGTGAGGAGCGAGTCCCTGTACCTCCCGGCGTCCCCGCCTTCGAATCCGCCGGCACCGCCGCGGTGAGCGAAACCTCGCGCACGGTCATGGGCAAATTCATTGGCGTTGGGAACATCGGGATGTACGTTGGCCCCCATGTGGGCCGGGAACCATTTTATAGTGTGAAACCCGGCAGCCCCCTCGCTGCCGAGGATGGCCGCTGCTTCCCGCGAGATCGAGCCCGAAGCGAAAGCCCTAGCTGCGGACCGCGAGTCCGTGAATATATTTGGACGCGACGGGTCCTTCATTGCTATAGCGATGGCTATTTGCTCAGCCACCGTTGCCGAAACATTTCGAACCGAGGCAGAACATAGGAGTTTGCCAGTATGGTCGACAGAAACCACTGCGAAGCAATCGGAACGCTCGTACTGGGCTGCATCGACAAAGGCTGCGAGATCCCCACTATCTGCAACCGATTTTAATAATGAACGGGCCCGAGCTATGCGGCGCCCTACATTGTATTGCGGGTGGACATTTCTTGGAAGTGGAGCTACCGTAAACGTACCTCTGATTGAGGATGGTAGAGTCACTTTACGCTGGTTAGTCTCCGTAAGACCGCAGCCTATGGATTCCAGGATGCGCCTACCAGCCCGCGAGGACGATAGACGCACGACCTGAGCCATCTGCTGGGCCTCGATCACCTCCGCGAGTGAGTTATGCATGCCTAATTGTATGAGCTTCTCGGTGCTGGTGGTGATAGGCAAGCCTAGAACTCGCTTTATACTTTTGCGCATTAGTGCATCAATTTTTGGCTCTTCCCTTTTGGACCAGTGCAGCGCCGAAGCGACGTAATTAATGTGGCTCATGAGAAACGCATGGTAGAGCCGTAGGAGATTGCTCTCGCTCAGCCCTCCCCTGCGGTTCGAGACCCTGAGTATGAGCCTAAGCATGTTCTCCGTCTTGGAGGTGATGCGGGCTATTGTCTGTGAGTTGCCCCCTTTGGACTCCAATAGGAGTCCGAGGATCCTGATGGAGTCTACCCTGGGGATCATTAGCCCATCCCGTGTGTATAGAGCTATGGGAATCTGCTCTAAAGGAGTGAAGTTCCTCACCCCTTGTCGTGTGGGTCTGTAGAGTAATAACTCGGACTTAGCCGGTGACAGGCTCAGGCCCGAACCGACTAGAAAGTTCTCCGTGATGTCTAGTGCCTGTTGAAGCGCCTGCTCTACCCCGGCGTCGGACCCTCCCATGCACCACACGGTGATATCGTCCGCGTAGAGAGCATGGTTAGTCCCGCGCACCATGGCGAGTCGCTCCGAGAGGCCCTTCATGGCAATATTGAAGAGTAGAGGAGATATGACTGCCCCCTGAGGGGTGCCTCTCGCTCCCAAGGTAAATTCCTCGGATTTGACTTGACCGATCTTGATGGTAGCCCTGCGATCACTCAGAAAGGAGCTAACGTACGCGTGGAAACGTTGTCCCAGCCCCATATCCGAGACCGCCTCAAGCACAAATTTGTGTGAGATATTGTCAAAAGCTTTGGCCAGGTCTAGAGCTAGTATGCCTCTAGTATCCCTGGTGTAGTTGTCAATAATCTGTCTCTTGATAAGGAGCATGACATCCTGTGTGGATAGTGCAGGTCTAAATCCCACCATATTGTGTGGAAATAGCTCTTTGCACTCTATGTACCGGGATACCCGATTGTGAATCGCATGTTCAGCCACCTTGCCTACGCAGGACGTAAGCGAGATGGGCCGCATGTTCTCCGGCGCTAGAGGTTTACCTGGCTTTGGGATGAGCACAACCGAGGCCGTCTTCCAGGATTCGGGGACCAGCCCCGTCTCCCAGATTTTATTGACTTCCTCAGTGAGCTTTTCGATGGATTTACCGTCCAAGTTGCGTAAGAGCTTATTTGAGATTCCATCCGGGCACGGTGCAGAGCGCCCGTTGAGCTCATGGAGGACCTCCAGAATTTCGTGTTCCGTAAAAGGTGCGTCCAGCTCCTCAACCGGTCCCCCCCGGTAACGAGGATAGTCCGCATCCCCGGAAGGGCCCAGCGGAAGATATCTGTCCGCTAACTCCTGCAGGAGGGCCTTTTCGGACACCCCCTTCGCCTTTTGGCTATGAACGATTCTGTCAATAGCCAATCTCTGATTTCCCTTGGACTGCGACTCATCAAGTAATTGTTTGAGGAGGTTCCACTTGCCTCCCACTACATGGGCATGCCAAAATATCGCCAATAACTCCCCAAATCGAAACGCAA